>NW_020618823.1:6136-306136 GCF_003573695.1 Papaver somniferum | reverse complement strand
TTTCTTGTTATACTAATAGCTGATTTACTCACTGTTTTTTTATACATTATTTTTTTTCAATTTGATTAAAAATTTACCTATACATTTTTCTATATAATTTGAAGGATATTCTGGAGAGATTAGATTGTGATGATTTGAATAGAACTCTAGCATGGTTGATTAATAGAGAACTTGTTGATATTATTTGATATTTGTGTGCAGAAAGAAATTTGTTAGTAAATCGAGAATTTGCTTTTGAATCAAGATACTAGATATTTAAGTAGATGATCGTAGTTAAAATTGAAATTTGATTCCGCCGCCAAGTAAATGTATATGTTTCTTTGCGTGTGAAAGGTTTAATGCAACTTGTCATATAAACAAGATGAACATGTGAGAACTAAAATAATATAGATACTCAAATCTAAGATTAATTGATTAGAGAATTCGGTTTTTGTATACGTGGTGATTCAAGAAGGCTAAAAACAATCCCATAACCTCGAAACTATTTAAATAATAAAGTAATCATACGGTAAACGATAAGAAAAACCGTTGAATAATTGTTAAAGTTCGGTAATTGTCTTAAATAACAATATGTATTTGCTTATTTAATTTAGATTTTCCTATAATACACTAGCTAATGTCATTAAACTCGAAATAATCCCAGTCATGCTTTAGGAATATAAAATGACATAAAATCAAATTGTAATGTGTGGTAGGATATTTGTGTGTGACTTAAAATCTATATGAAAATATATTATTATTATTATCAAGAATAAGATCATTGTACGAACTTTATTAATTTTTCCCTATACGACAAGGTTTATTATTTAAAAAAATATTATCTTACTACCAAAAGGGATTATAATTGTTAAACTAAAGCAACCAATATAAAAATTATAATTATTTACTAGTAATAACTTATTACTGAGGTGACAACTAGATAACTCGGATAGTGAGGAAGTGCGGAATAGATTAGCCGACCCGCCTAACTCGAAGGTGACATTGGTCAACCAATTGCGTTGAATAATATACTTTCATTCTGATTAGGTGATTATAAGAACCTTTGTTTTTTAATATTATATGACTTAATCATGAGAAAAATAATCTAATTGCCTTTTTGTTTGTTGTTGATGATCTTTTTTTATTAGGTTTCACATTAGGTGTTACTTGGATAACACTGTATTATGAAGGTAAAATTATCAAAAGTTAGATGATGATCAAATATAATTTATATTCTTTATTCATTAGGTTCTCGAATTTGAAGTTAAATGATGATCAAATTAGCTAAATATCATAATATCTGATAAATTTAAAATGTTTATGATATTTTAGGGAAAAGAAGATTTGTTAATAAATATAGATGATGATACAAACATATTTAACTTCGACTTTGGATTCCCGGAGTCCGAAAGTTACAATTATCCGACGAACATGTGAGTTAGACGTCTTGAGTAAATAGATGGTCGCGAAGTTCAAAAATTACTCAAATTTGTACTAATAGTTTAAATTTTGAACAACTTATCCAGTTTTGAGTTCGATAACTCCGACTCTGTTTTAAATACTCAAAGTTACGAGCATTTGGATTTGGATTCTTTAATGCCGGAACGAAGATCAGTAAGCACATCATCACCAACATCACGACTATCATATGAGCAAGGACAAATAACATTCCACAGTCCCAATATTAACTCCGACTTTCCTGAAATTTCTATGGTATGTGCATACAAAAGACTGGGCTTTGTAATATGTAGGTGACATTGATTTTTGCATACTATTATATTTGCAATTTATAGAACCATGACTAACGATGTCAAAATGTTTTCACTTTGAAAATTAGCCTCGGGTCAACCTTAATGATGGTCAAGAGTTAACTTTCTTTTCTCGTATGGAAAGATTCCAAACAGTCTCCGAGCACCATCAGGATCAAGAAGCACAAACTCCTGATTTAGAACCATTGGGTTCACGTAGGTAAAATATGCCACTAAAAAAAATGAGGATGTTTGTTATTTTGAGTTTAGTCAAAAAGATAAAAAGTTTTCATTGTCTTGTAGCATTATACCGTGTAATCACTTAAATAATTATTATTTTTCTTGATTTGTGAGCATGAGCTAATTAATGATTTTTTTTGCTCGTTAATAGCGATGACGAATTTCTTATAAATATGACGGATGAAGAAATTCGAAATATAACATCCGAGTTTGAAGAAATTGAAAGGGCCGTTGGAGTTGACTCAAATTCCTGTGGTTGTTCCTCATCATCACTGTTGTCAGTGTCGTCGATTTTTCAGCATCCGACAAGGACAACGATGTGCCTCGAAACTCCTTTAACTGTGAGTTCTTTTATCGACCTTATATTTATTTTAATTAAATTTATCTAGTTATTCTAATTCAAATATCTGGTTAATGAATCATAATATGCCACTTGGTTTTGGTTGACTACTTTCAGCGGCCAGAAGTTATTGATTTAACGGATGAGTTAGAAGTTACTAATCTAACTGCAAACAGAAATAGAGTGTCGGCGTCAAATGTAAGTGGTGTAGATGAACAAGCCTGTCCATGGGTTGATCCAAGTACCCATGTGGCATTTATTGGGGGAAGTTATCAATCTGATAACTCTGAGCAGTCAGTTCGTCCAAATTATCATGACCATCACAACCAACACCAATCACAACGACAATTCCCTAAGCGTCCAAGGTAAAAGATAATTTTGTGTGATTTAATATTTGCTTAAATTTTAACTAAATGTTACTCAAATATATTCTTTCAATTTAATTTTTAATATAGGCTTCAACCTTTGACAAAGATAAGTGAAAACAAGAAACATACATTTCTTCCCAAAATAAAAGATCTAAAGGGCTTGCTTGAACATATGAGGTATGAAAATTTAACCGATGAGTAGTAAATCTAAAGTAACACATACTCACACACACACATATATATATAGACTCTTTTTTTATATTTTGAAATTAGAGTTAATTTTGAATATCTAAGTGAAGCAACCAAATATAAATTTATGCGCCTATATATGTTGGGCAAAGGAATATGAATATTAATCCTTTTTTTCCAATATATGCATATAGATCGGAAGTAAATTATTTGCGTTCACAAGATCCATGGTTAAAAAGAGATAAGTACAGACGATCATATTCCACAAGCATACCATTGGTTAGTCGTCGGTCGACTCAAACAGTCCAAGACTCGCTTGCCTTTAACCAGGTACGAACCTTAATTCTTTTGAAGCCAATATGAAAAAAAGAAGAGGACTCTTATTGTTACAAAATTTGTTCAAATATGACGCACATTTTTTTATTATTCTTAGTCTTTTTTTTAATATTAAATAATTAAGTATATGGAATACAGGAGATTCTTAAAAGTAATATATCCGGATATACTAAAATCCCAAAACCTATTTATTCTGGCAATGCTACTGTTTACTTTAAGGTAATTTTTTGTGCCTTAGTCCAATTAAGCATTTCATTTCATTTTATACAAAAAGAAGAAGTAAGTTTAATTTGTGTCAAAATATGATCATTGATTAAGGAATCAGGAGGCAAGTCGTTAACGAGCAATGGTCATGACGTTTCGAATTCGAAAGAGAACATAGTGTACGATCTGATACGATTCTTTTAACTTCATTTTAGCGATATACAAATGATTTAATATTTGATTAAAATTTTCTATTTTAATGTACAGGAATAACTCTAAAAATATTGCGGTTTATGACTCTAAATATGAAGGTCTAGGGTTATTTGTCGACCCATATTTGAGAATGTTAGAATTAAAAATGACTTCAAGTAAGTCCCATTTACTTTTCCAAAAGTTAATTTTAAAATATGGGTTAATTTTTATTACCAAGTATCTGTATGAATGGATTACCGATAAATTATTTTAAAATTGATTTTTTTTTATCCGCAGAAAAAAGAAAGGATGAAGATGACGAGGGAAATAAATCATGACCACCAATTGAGTTATAAAACTAAGAAACAAATTCAGACATTTTACACCCATTACAATAATATTTGAATCATTAAATCTCTCTTTAGGCAAAGCCAAGTAGAAAATGGTTTGCAAAAACTACATTATATTTTTAGGTCGGCATATGCCACGGCTTCTCAGTAGTAGTTTTATACGCCACTTAGAAAGACTTAAACATTTCCAATAAGCTGGAATCCATGTCTCCATTATTCTTCATCATTATTCTTCATTATCAACGACATTCTATCAAGAAAAAAAGTCAGATTAGATAAAGTCTAAATTGGTATACAAAGTTATCCAGTGTTAATATGATTGTGTGCAATACAAATACAAATTAAAGACAAAGATCGAATGCTGGTCAAGGAAGTCGCTCGAAAAACATAAAATGTACCGAAAGCGGAAAAAATATACTTAGGAAAAATTGTAATCTAGGTGATGATAAGGAAGTGTCTTTTTTTGGATAAACCGGAACATACATCGACCAATCGACATAATCATAAGGTGGGATTAGGAGCAATTTTTCTTGCCATGTTGTTGCTTCATTTATCTTTGTCCATAAAGTTTTTTCACAATTCGGCAAAACCTTTCCGCCCTCAACATTCTTCTGTTAAAAGAATATTAGAATAACAAAATATTACGCCCAATATTCTGGTTTATCATAAGTGTACTGAGAAAATTGTTGATTTTTTTTATCTAAAGGCCATAAATGTTTATGTTAAAAACCTAGTTCTATACGTATATCTATCACATAAATACTATTTTGGTAAAGTGAAAAAGCAGGGGTCTAAACCACACCCAATATTTCGCTTAGCAATCTGTATGGACTAACTCCAATATACTTTCAAGAGAATCAACTAGACAGTCAGACTCAATCTTAAGAAATGTATATCAAAGAGTTATATCTCAATTTCTCAATTCAATCTACAATCAAACAAATAGGAATTTGCGAGCTCGATTGAATATAAGAAATAACTTAGACGGTATCAAAAACCAATATCCAAGTGTCAATCAATTTAATCAACAACCAAAGGTTGCATTCACAATTGATTGAACTTACGCACAACCTGTGATATTTCAATTATATAAACAAATATAATGCGGAAAAGAAATAACACAGACACCAGAAATTTTGTTAATGAGGAAACCGCAAATGCAGAAAAACCCCAGGACTTAGTCCAGATTTGAACACCACACTGTATTAAGCCGCTACAGACACTAGCCTACTCCAAGTTAACTTCAGACTGGAATGTAGTTGAGCCCTAACCAATCTCACACTGATCAAGGTACAGTTGCGGTCCTTACCTCTCTGAACCCCAGAAGGATTATACACACTTGATTCCCTTAGCTGATCTCACCCACAACTAAGAGTTTCAACGAACTAAAGTCGAAGACTTGATAAAAAAATCCGCGTCACACAGAAAAGTCTATAGAATAGATAAATTTGTGTCCCACAGATAAACCTATGGGTTTTGTTCTGTCTTTTGATAAATCAAGGTGCACATGAACCAATTGATATACCGGACTTATATTCCCGAAGAACAACCTAGAAATATCAATCACCTCACAATAATATTAATTGTATGGTAGCAAAACAAGATATTGTGGAATCACAAACGATGAGGCGAAGATGTTTGTGACTACTTTTTATCTTTCCTATCGGATATTAAATCTCGAGCAAATCTTAGAGAAGATAATACTCAATCACGATAAAAAACAACAAGATTATAACACGCAACTACAGAGAAAATAGTTGGGTCTGGCTTCACAATCCCAATGAAGTCTTCAAGTCGTTAACCTACAGGGTTTTGGAAAACCTAAGGTTAAAGGAGAATTGACTCTAGTCGCAACTAGTATCACACATGAGGTGTGGGGATTAGGTTTCCCAGTTGATATAGTTCTCCTTTATATAGTCTTCAAATCATGGTTAGATCGCACTTATTCACTGTTAAATAAAAACCTGATTAGACTCAAGCTAATATCTTTCAACCGTTAGATCGCACTTATCTTATTACACACAAATGAAAAGTAACTTCATTTAGATATGGGTAATGGTACCTAAACGTGTACACCTTTGTTGGATCAACAATATGAAAAAGCGGGGGTCTAACAACCACACCCAATTATGCGTTTGGCAATCTGTATGGACTAACTCCAATATACTTTCAAGAGAATCAACTAGAGAGTCAGACTCAATCTTAAGAAAAGTATATCAAAGAGTTATACCTCAATTTCTTAATTCAATCCGCAATCAAACAAATAGGAATTTGCGAGCTTAATTGAATATAAGAAATAGCTTGGACGGTATCAAAAACCAATATCCAAATGTCAATCAATTTAATCAACAACCAAAGGTCGGATTCCCAATTGATTGAACTTACACACAACCTGTAATATTTCAATTATAAAGATAAACAATATAATGCGGAAAAGAAATAACACAAACACCAGAAATTTTGTTAACGAGGAAACCGCAAATGCAGAAAAACCCCGGGACCTAGTCCAGAATAAACACACACTGATTATAAGCTGTTACACCAATTTCCTACTACCTATTCGGACTAGAAGTAATACCTACTTCATCACTTGTAGAACTCCTAGCAGAATACCGATTCTCTTTAGAAGTTCTTCACGCAAATCTTCTAGCATAACCCATGGCTCTCTTTAGAAGATACAACAACACGACTGATATGATTTGATATTTTTTTTGCACAAAACACCGATTTGATTTCCTTTTAGATGTGAATCAAGGTTTTGGAAATATTGTGTTTGTTTTGATAAAAAACAATTACTAGGTAAAAGTAATATCAAAAACAAACTTGTAGAATAGGAATTATTATACTCTTCAATAATAGGAAGAGAAACCTAATAACTCTACAACAAGAACAACTAAAATAAATCTAGAAATATTTTGTTTAAAACTTCAAAAGGGAGATACCTTAATCGAAGTTTTTTTTCTAGCTTCCGATTTCGACTAACAAGTGTTGGTATACGATCGGAAACTGAAATCTATCAAAACCTAGGGTTTATGATCAACAACTCTTGAATGGTTTTATATCAGAAGATAAAACCTTAGAATAGACAACAAGTGAAAAACCTAGATTACAAGTTTTATAATCAATCACGAAGATTAAATCCAACTCGGCTTTGTGATCCCCAATACAAAGACTTTTATCTCACTTTTGTTCATGAAGAAAAGAAGACATGGAAAACAACCTTATGAAGCTTACATCAAATTTTTCAAAGGGCATGAAAACGTGTAGCACTCATGAACCCTTTATTTATAGTGAAAGGTAGCTTGAAAGCTAAGCATAGCTATTTTCCTTTTTCAAGACTCTCCTAATTTTGGGAGTCTTTCCTAAGTTATAACTCTTGCCAAAATAACTAAATAAATAATTAATTAGCAAATATTGTATTTATGTGAATAAATCACATTTTAACTTGGGCAGGAATTAAAAGTTATCACAAATACTTTAATATGGTAATCAAATATGTTTGGATTAATAGCCATCTTGCCTAGATAAGGAAACATCACCAACTTGACCAAAAATGCCTTTTAGTCACGTAATTGGGCCCAAGTCCCTGAACGTTACAAACAGTCCATGGATTGTTTCCTACTAACGAACTGTAACAATTACAACAACACTTATAATTGTTACTTTAATAAATCACTCATAACTTCATCCTTATAACGCGGAATTGAGTGATTATTGGCTCATTGAATTTGTAAGCTCGTTCACTATAACATGAGATCCTCTATAGGGATAAAGGTTATTGTCACCAAAGTCATAATCAAATAACCTCAAGTATATATACATAAATGTACATTTACCATCATAGGAATTGTTCCATAGAGTGAGTATTTATCTCGATAGATTAGAAAGGTAGAATTGAACAAGAATCCAAATGAAATCAATTACATACCTTTGTTATGAAATACTTGTTGATGTCTTCTTGTAGTCTTCAATCTTTATCCTTTAAGGATAGCTTCGATTCAACTTCTTAGACCTAATCTAGTCCGAAACTATCTTTAGTATGCTAAATCAAGAATGCATTTTGGAAACTAAAATTGACAACTAACTTGACATACCAACGCTAGTGGGTTCAACCGAGCAATGCTCTAACAATCTCCACCTTTGTCAATTTTAGTGACAAAACCATTTTACATATGGATTGTTTGATTTCCTTGGTTCTTCAACTCTGCGTATGTTCATCCTGTACTTGTTGAAGATCCATCATAGTATTATTATACAACATCAAAGTTTCATTGTATCACAACTTTTACAATAATAATACGGTGATATGTATCACTCCCCCTTAGTCAATACTCCATCTCAACATGAAAATCACTCCCCCTTACATAATGATCCGTAAACCATATGTATTTGTAGTGTGAACTACACATTAATTCTCCCCCTATTTGTCAATAAAAATTGGCGAAGGTACAAAAAACTAGTGGGATCCTCATGAAATTTTCACGGAGACACTTCATGACCAAAAGAAAGAAACATATCAACTTTGTTTAGAGGATATCACAGAGTTGAAACTTAGTAACTTCATCAAGGAGTTTATTAAGATACAAGTTAACCCCTACATGTTCCAAACCCGCTTCTCCCTACAAAGATATGACCATTAAGCACAAGTTCATTTAAGAACTCTCCCCCATAAAATGACATTCCCTAAATAACAACAAGAGTGTCCTTTCTTCGGAGAGAAGGATTTATATATTGGATTTTAGAAATCCTACAAGGAGATATGATTTAAGACCAATCATTGAAAGTTTCTCATGAGATCGTGTTACTAAAAATTTAGAACTGTCTCATGGAAACAATACACCAAGGTAGTTAATATCGCGTATCGGTCTCGTATCGGCCGGGTCCGATACACCTATACAAAAGATAATATCAGTTTTTATCGGTGATACATCATTTAATATAGAATTTCAAATAATTATAAAACCATAATAAAAAATAATAAGAATCATACGCATATCTCAAATTTATAAAATACAAGGTGGTTTATTAGCTGACGTTGTGATTGTTGTCCCATTATGCCGGTAAATATTTTTTATTATCCTTCATTTTTATCTTTTATATTTCTCTGCCTTGCAATCGAAATATGGCTTCCATATTATATCCTACCATATAGTCATTCATTTTATATAATAAATATATTAGGGTTTTTTACCTTCTCTAATTGATATTGGACATGTCTGTAAATACTAGATGCATGTTCATGAAAAATTTATTCACGAAACCTATATTATCGGTGTACAAGCAGGGACGGAGATAAGTGTAGCTCAAGGGTGGCCCCCGCACCCTGTTTTTGATTAATTCAATAGAAATCCCTTGAAATTTTCATTATTAAGAAGAAAATTTCTTAATCAGCCACCCCCCTTGAATATATGTTTTTATTAATTATCCCCCCTTGTAAAATATTTCTGGCTCCGTCCCGGTGTACAAGTAAAACTGATATATCGGTTTGTACCGGCCTGTACAACCGATAATATCATTCCGTCTTTGTATCGCCGATATTTTCGATAGTGTATAGGTGTTTTCTGATATTCGATAAAAACCTGTAATATCGGCATGTACAACCGATATTGACTACCTTGGAATACAAAATATGTAATCATGAAGATCAAGTATTGTGATCATCTTTTCTAAGATGCAAACTTGTATAAATAAGACTTGATATGCTTAGAAGGAAGAATAACCTTTTCAACAAGGATTTACACGAAGAATGGTTATCAAAAGTGTATGAAAAAGTTTCTTTGACAATAAAACCAACATCCAATACTTTGATTATTGCTTCTAACCTGTTATACTTAAGAATTTCAATCACAAATTAAGTTAGGTAATTAAGAATCATACATGTGGTATTTATCCATATTCATCTTTATCATAACTAGTTCCAATGACTTCAAAAGAACTAGTTGAAGAGTTGTTCACTTACTTAGATCTTTATATATAGAAACAATTGAAACAAAATCGGTTTGATTCATTTGAATCGATTCATGAACAATATAGCCACAGTTTGCAAAGATTGCATTCCTTATTAATTTATTGTTTAAGTTCATGAACTTCCGATTTGAGAAATATAACCAGCTTGGGTACCCGTACGGGTACGTGTACCTTAGCTACCGGATTTGAGTTTACAAACTCAGCAGAAATTTTCGGTTTGAAAACTTCCGTGGGTACGCGTACCTAGGGTGACTGGTTTACTAGTTTGCAAACTACAAACTTAGCAGAAATTTTAGGTTCGAAAACTTCCGCTGGTACGCGTACCCAACCTGTCTCCTTCACCAATACCATATGCACACACTTGGTTTCCGGCACATGGCACTAATGTGCGAACACACTATATATGCTTATATCCATAGATGGTTACGTAATCTCAACTCTACAGTTCAATCATTAAGATATTCTTCTATAATGTTATAACAACCGTTATTCACAACTATCGTCATCAAAGCTATTTTCAAGATTGAAACGTCATCATGACATTCGTCACTGGTAAAGATGAACTTGGTTAAAGCAAAAAGCTTCCACATATATTTCATGAAATATGTAAGCGAGTTAAACTCCGCTCGAAATAATAAATTGTTCCACATATTCAAAGATTACCCAACATAATATGTGCACCCCAATTATTTTGCAATCCTCATCGTATTTACAAGGGCTTCTTGGTGAGGATGCACTTCCAACACAATCAGGTTCTGTTGAGGTGAACAAAATCTTGCTCACAATAGGTATTCGAAACAAAATCATGCATAGACTCTAGGAATTTAACAACTTTCTTGAAACTTTCAGTAACTGTTCCATACCTGTTTAAGACGTTATCCCTTGTCGAACTCTTGTCTGGGAGATCCTTCTTAATAGTACTCGTTGCTTTATTGGTCTTCTTTGGTACCCATTTCTGAGCAGCTTTTGGAGCAACGTATTTCTTTTTCTCCCCAATATAATTATGAAACTTCTTGGGGGGAATACTGGAAAAACTGGTATTATGAGACTCAATTTTTCTCCAGTTTGGAACATCAGATCTTGTCATCTTAACAGAATTGGATCTGGTTTATCTAGTTTAAGAAATCTGCAATTCCTTTGCAAGTGGCCTAGTTTTCCACAATAAAAACATTATTTAGTAGAATGGAAAAAGTTATGTTTAGTGTTACCTGAATTTGTATGTGCTTACTTTGGAGCTTGACAGAATTTCCTCTTTTCCTCATCCGCAATTGGCGGAGATACTTTACTTTTTTCAACCGTGGAAGGTTTTAGTTGAGAAAAATGTTTAGCTTTGACAAATTTTACCTCTTTGGAAATACTAGGAGCGTTTATTCCTTCATATCCCAATCCTCGTGTATCACGATGAATTCTACATGCTCCTAATATCGAGGATAATTTATCTGAGCTGCTATTTCTTGACAAGCTCTCTTTTAAGATCGAGTTTTCTTCTTCCAACCTTTTGAATTTTTCAAGTGCAATAACTAGATCATTCTTGGAAGATTCATATTGAAGTTTGAGATCTTCTCGTTCTGAATCAAATAACAAGTTCATCTCAATGTTCTCCAAGTTATCTAGCTTTGTTTGAAGAATAATTTCCCAATCTCTAATTCCGACAATTTCTTCTTTAAGCATGCGTATTTCGTTGAGATAATCTCTTGCACCAATAGAATCAAGTTGGTCTTGCAAGTCTTTATTCCAAATACGAAGTCTGTCATATTTAACTTTCTCACTGAAGCTGGTGCTTTCAGAGTTTCTGATGACATTCCTTAAGAAGATTATTAGCAATTGGATCTTCATGAAATACTTGTTCGTCAGAATCAGAATCAGTGTCCGAAAGAATTTTTTCAGAAGCTAATGCAAGTTCTCCTGCGTACTCTTGGTGATCACAATATTCGGGTTCATCATCAAGAGTAGGCAAAGATGTTGCATATGCAGGTTGTCTACGGATCCATCTAGGACATACTGAAGAAAGGTGCCCAAAACCACGACAGTAATATCATTGTACATCATCATTAGGAGATGTTGTAACTTTAGAAAAACTATTTTTCCTATCTCTCAAGAGTTTTTTAAATTGTCGTGGAGTATTGCTCGGTCGAACTCGCAAGCGTTGCTATCTCAAGATTGTTTGTCAAGTTTAGTTTCCAAAACTATAAGTCTTGATTTCTAGTCTACTTATATCTAAGTATCGGATTAACATAATAAGTGTAGTTGATCTCTAGACTCCACAACATTCATCTAATGAAGACGAAGAACTACTCGAGGTAACTTGTGGAACTTCATCGACAAAAGGTATGTGGAGACTTGAACTTATCTATAACTCAAAAGTCTATCTACTTTATCTCCTATTTTGAGAAAAAAGTCGTATTGCTATATAGATTTCGATTATACACATTTGCTATTTCGAGCCGAGTTTATATCGCTTATTTATTTCTCGAAATATGTGTTGGTAAGCTTTCGCTTTGGCCAAGTTCATCTTTAATCGTGACGAAAGTCATTTTTGATCATTTCAATAACTTGAAAATCGCTTTGATGAAAATAGTTTGTGGATAATGACTGTTTTAACATCCTATAAGAAAGTTTCAATGATTGAAATGAGAGTTTATAACAAGTAACCAAGTTTGGATATAACAATAGCGTGTTCTCACATTTGTGTAAAAGTCCAAACCGGGAACCTAAGTATACGTACCCATACGCGTACTGACGGTTGTTGGAAATCCGGGTAAGTATGCATACCCGTACGCATACTGGTGAAAGTTTCACGTCCGTGAATTTCTGCTGGAGTTTGAAACTAAAAACAAACTCAATCCGGTCACTTAAGTATGCATACCCGTTTGCATATTTAAGCATGTTACTTTCTAAAATCGGTTTGTTCATGAACTAAAACATTTATATAATAAGGAATGCAATATTTGCAAACCATGGCTATAATGTTCATGAATTGATTTGAGTGAGTCAAAATCGATTTTGAACAACTCTCTAACTAATTCATTTGAGTCATTTGAACTAGTTATGGTGAAGATGAATAAGGTTGATATAAAAGTGCTCATATGGCTAACCATTGGTTAACTATTGTTGAACCGACTAAGTGTACACGTTTAGGTACGGTTACTCAAACCTAAATGAAGGTGCATTTCATTTGTGTGTAACAAGCTCAGTTTGATCTAACGGTTGAAAGATATTACCTTGAATCTAATCAGGTTTTCATCTAATGGTGAATATTGAATGTTTTGTTACTAAGGTAACTTAGATTTCAAAACCTGATTTGAAATCTATATAATAGAGAACTCTAGCAACTGGGAAACCTAATACCCACACCTCCTGTGTGATACTAGTTGTATAATCTAGAGTCGATTCTTCTTTAACCTTAGGTTTTTCACGAAACCCTGTAGGTTAACGACTTAAAGACTTCATTGGGATTGTGAATCCAGACCCAATTATTTTATCTGTATTTGCGTGATACGGTATTGCTATTTTCTATCGTGATTGAGTGCAATCTAAGATTGTCTTGAGATTTATATCTCCGATAGGCAAGATAGAGAAGTAGTCACAAACACCTCCGTCTCATCGTTTGTGATTCCAAAATATCTTGTTTCGTTAATCGATTAAGACTATTGTGAGGTGATTGATAATACCAGGCTGTTCTTCGGGAATATAAGTCTGGGTTATCAATTGGTTCATGTTCACCTTGATTTGTCAAAAGATGGAACAAAAACTCGTAGGTATTTCTGTGGGAGACAGATTTATCTATTTAATAGACTTTTCTGTGTGAGACAATGTTTTTTAATCAAGTCTTCGACTTTGGGTCGTAGCAACTCTTAGTTGTGGGTGAGATCAGCTAAGGGAATCAAGTGCGCGGTATCTTGCTGGGATCAAAGACGTAAGGAACGGGACTGTACCTTGAATCAGTGTGAGATTGATTATGGTTCAACTACATTCCAAAACAAAGTTAGCTTTGTAGTAGGCTAGTGTCTGTAGTGGATTAATACAATATGGTGTCCAAATCTGGACTAGGTCCCGGGGTTTTTCTGCATTTGCGGTTTCCTCGTTAACAAAAATTATGGTGTCTGTGTTATTTCTTTTCTGCATTATATTTTGTTATATAATTGAAATATCACAGGTTATGCGTTGAAGCGATCAATTGGTAAATCCAACATTTGGTTGTTGATTGAAACTGATTGATCCTTGAACATTGGTCTTTAGTACCATTCAAGTTATTTCTCTTATATTCAATCAGGCTCACAAATTGTATTTGTTTGATTGCGGATTGAATTGAGAGATTGATATACAACTCTTTGATATACTTTTTATTAAGATTGAGTACGACTGTCTAGATGATTCTCTCAAAAGTATATTGGAGTTAGTCCATACAGATTTCTAAGCGAAATATTGGGTGAGGTTGTTAGATCCCCACCTTTTCAATTGGTGTCAGAGCAGGAAAACACGTTTAAGACCTCTAAGTCTGTGTTTGTAGCGATCTGACTCTATGGACAGAAGTGTTATCTCAATAAACATACCACCAGTCTTTGATGGCTCGAATTACTTATGGTGGAAAATTGTGATGCGTGCCTTTCTTCAAGCGCGTGATTTTCAATCATGGGTTTACGTGGTTAATGGCTATAGTCCTCCGGTTGTTACAATAGGCACTGTAATGGTTCCAAAGGATATTGGCGTTTATGATGCTGCCGAGATTCTTGCTGCGAAGCAAAATTCTGACGGATTGAATGAAATTATCCATGCCATTACCCTAGATCTCCAGTATCATGTGACTACTTGCACAAATTCTAAAGATGGTTGAGATATCTTAGAAACTGTATTTGAAGAGAATACCTGTGAAAAGGAAGCTAGGCTTCAAAACCTAAATTCTGATTGGGAAAACCTTCGTATGGAAGATGAATATTCATTTGATGAGTTTAATCACAAAGTGTATGAAATTGTTAATGCATCTTTTTCATTGGATAAGACTATTCCTGAAAAATACATTGTGATGAAGATTCTCAGATCTCTGCCATCCAGATACGATTCTAAGAAATACGCCATCGTTGAAGGAAATAACCTTGATGTGCTTTCCATAAATACTCTTGTTGGAAAGTTAAAGATCTTTGATCATGAGCATATATCCAAATCAGGAAAGGATATTGCTTTCAAGGCACAAAAGAACACTAAATTGCTTGATAAGAGTAAAAGTGTCAGCGTCTCTGATGATGATCTTTCTGAGACTGATTCTTCAGATGAAGATCTTGACAAGCCAGTCTCATGGATCACAAGACAACTTAGAGATCTTATTTTGAAGAGAAGTAAACGGTTCACTAGAGACAAACCCAAGTCATCAGTTAAACCTCATAATCATGTTCCTCCTAAAAACAGGGATACTGAAGATACTGATGACGAGGATATGCCACAGTGCTTCAAGTGTAAAGATTTTGGTCATTTTGCAAATGAGTGTCCAAATCGTAGAAAGTACACTGGAAACAAACGTCTTGTTGCAACTCTTGATGAAATGTCTGATCATTATGATTCTAATGAAGACGAAAAATCAAATGTTACACTCTTTTGTGAAAATACTGATTTTGATAATTGCAGCAATACGTTCATCAACCTCGATATTCTTCCAGAAGAAACTTCAACCACATTGGAGGATAAAATGGATTTCTATTTACTCTATGGAAATTCCTTTTCTAATTATGCAGGTTCCACCATATGTCTAGCATCCTGCACATATACGATGTATAGACGTTCCCTCTTATTGTACTCTCAGAGGTCATGATTAATCAAAATGTTTCAAGTACAAACATAAGATAATATATGTCAACAAACTTCAACGAAGAGCAAATCGATTATCTAACAAGCTCAAACTTGTTCAAGAACCGAATAAGGTATGTAATATTAGTTCCTCTTCAAAGAAGTTAATATCCAAAGATGTGTCTAGACCATTAAGAAAAATATATTGGTCTGAACAATCTGGGAAACAGGGAACTAGGAATTCCATTCAAGAAAGGTATGGTGGACAGATCGTTGTTCATCCTAGCATAAAGTAATTGTGTTAGTTAAGTGTCTTGTCTCACGCGCCTGGTTCAAAACAGACAAGAGTTGGCACTCCACAGGATTTAGAAAAAAAATGTTCTTTCGTGGTTTTGTTATTGATTTATTTTTTGGAATTCTTCCATCTTTTCATATCTTTTGATATTGGAAGGACTCTTCTGTGTTTTCTCAATAAAAGAGGGTTAAAATATACAATTCTTTCTTTTATAGGGTAAGAGTTGTGTGTATGTGAATCCTTTAAGTGTATAAAGGTTTCATAACCCTACATTCCTTCTTCCTTCCCTAAGAAACTCTTTTATCACAAGTTTGCTTGTAGAGCTTGTTCTGAGAAATTCCTCTCACACACCCATATTTTTATGGAGACTCCAAGCATCATAACTTCTGATGGAAAAGATGTGAATATGATTTTTAATCCATCAATCATGAAGGAAAAAAAATACATTCCTCCTATTCACTCAAACTTGAAAAGAAAAAGGAGGAATGTGAGAAAACCAAGAGTTGTCCCTTCAAATCTTCAGAAATTCTCTGGTGTTCTTGAAGAATTGAAGGAATTAAGAAAGGAAGTGCAACAAATAAAGGATTTTGTGTTTAGGATTCTTGAGATTCAGAAGGCCATGGTTTGGCATCAGTCAAGAAGGTTTCTTGATATATACTCCTATCTTCATGAACCTTATATCCCAATGGCTATTGATGACAAGGAGTTTGGGGACGATAAATAATTTTTCAAAGGTCTTAATATCTAGGAAACTTCTTATGAGAATTTATTCTTATGTTTTAAGAAGGATAACTAGGGTTTGGAATAGCCATTATTGTGAGTACACATAGCTATTTCCAACGATTTTCATCTTGCAATGTTTTTAGATTTATTTATTTAAATTCTAAATTTCATTTGGAAGATGATTTTGTAGACCAATACTTGGAAGACGACAATAGTTGTCTCACACAAACTGTTAGAGCACTGGTCGGTCGAACTCGCAAGCATTTCTATCTCAAGCTTGTTTGTCAAGTTTAGTTGCCAAAACTATAAGTCTTGTTTTCTAGTCTACTTATAGATAAGTCTCGGATTAGGATAGTAAGTGTAGCTGAGCTCTAGACTCCACGACGTTCATCAAATGAAGACGAAGAACTACTCCAGGGAACTTGTGTAAATTCATCGACAAAAGGTATGTGGAGACTTGAACTTATCTATCACTCAAAAGTATATCTACTATATCTCCTATTTTGAGACAAAAGTCGTATTTCTATATAGAATTCGATTATACACATTTGCCATTTCAAGCCAAGTTTATCTCGCTTATCTATTTCTCGAAATATGTGTTGGTAAGCTTTCGCTTTGGCCAAGTTCATCTTTACTCGTGACGAAAGTCATGTTGATCATTTCACATTTGTGTAAAAGTCCAAAACCGGGAATCTAAAGGATGCTTACCCGTACGCGTACTAGCGGTTGTTGGAAATCCGGGCGGAAGTTTCACGTCCGTGAATTTATCCTGGAGTTTGAAAGTATAAACAAACTCAATTCGGTCACTTAAGTATGCGTACCAGTTTGCATGCATAAGCATGTTACTTTATAAAATCGGTTTGTTCATAAACTAAAACATTTATATAATAAGGAATGCAATCTTTGCAAACCGTGGCTATAATGTTCATGAATTGATTCGAGTGAATCAAAATCGATTTTGCTTCGATCGTGTCTTGTATACTTCTATGAGATCTAAGAAATTGAACAACCCTCTAACTAGTTCATTTGAGTCATTTGAATTAGTTATGGCGAAGATCAATAAGGTTGATATGAAAGTGCACATATGGATAACCATTGGTTAACTATTGTTGAACCGACTAAGTGTACACGTTTAGGTACGATTACTCAAACCTAAATGAAGGTGCATTTCATTTGTGTGTAACAAGCTAAGTTCGATCTAACGGTTGAAAGATATTATCTTGAAGGTTTTCATCTAACTGTGAATATTTAATGCTTAGTTACCAAGGTAACTTAGATTGCAAACCCTGATTTGAAATCTATATAAAAGAGAACTCTAACAACTGGGAACCTAATCCCCACACCTCATGTGTGATACTAGTTGTATAAGTTAGAGTCGATTCTCCTTTAACCTTAGGCTTTTCAAGAAACCCTGTAGGTTAACGACTTAAAGACTTCATTGGGATTGTGAAGCCAGAACCAACTATTTTATATGTAGTTGTGTGATCTGATCTTGTTGTTTTCTATCGTTATTGAGTGCAATCGTAAGATTGGATTGAGATTTATATCTCCGATGGGAAAGATAGAAAAGTAGTCACAAACACCTTCGTCTCATCATTTGAGAGTCCACAATATATCGTTTCGTTAATCGATTAAGATTATTGTATGATGATTTATAATACTAGGTTTTTCTTCGGGAATATAATTCCGGGTTATCAATTGGTTCCTGTTCTCCTTGATTTATCAAAAGACGGAACAAAAACTTGTAGGTATTTCTGTGGGAGACAGATTTATCTATTCAATAGACTTTTCTTGTGTGAGACAGATTTGTTTATCAAGTCTTCGACTTTGGGTCGTAGAAACTCTTAGTTATGGGTGAGATCATCCAAGGGAATCAAGTGCGTAGTATCCTGCTGGGATCAGAGACGTAAGTAACGCGACTGTACCTTGAATCAATGTGAGATTGATTAGGGTTCAACTACATTCCAGACCGAAGTTAGCTTTGTAGTAGGCTAGTGTCTGTAGCGGCTTAATACAGTGTGGTGTTCAAATATGGACTTGGTCCCGTGGTTTTCTGCATATGTGGTTTCCTCGTTAACAAAAATTCTGGTGTCTGTGTTATTTGCTTTCCACATTATATTTTGTTATGTAATTGAAATATCACAGGTTGTGCGTTGAATCGATCAATTGGTAAATCGAACATTTGGTTGTTGATTGAAATTGATTGATCCTTGAACATTGGTCTTTGGTACCTGTTGATGGTGGTTTTAGGACCAGGGGTAAAACCGTAAAACTTCACTATAGCATGACGTCACCGGTGACACTAACACATTTATTTGAGCATTTAACGCGCTTACACAAAAATTACCGGGGTACCTTTTTTAACCCTAAATTAGGGTTTCGATACACCAAACCCTAATTCCCGCACCACCGTGCCAGCAGCATGCCAATCATGCCAACCGCACTACCGTGCCAGCAGCATGCCAATCATGCCAGCCGCACCACCGTGCCAGCAGCATGCCAATCATGCCAGAAGCATGCCAAACACGCCACAATGCACTATCGTGCAATCATTGCGCAAAAGCATGGCAAACATGCCAAACACACGAGCCGTGCACTCATCACAAAACATAGCAATTGCATGTACCATGCAATCCTTGTGCAAAACATGGCAACTATTCCAAACCCCAACACGTGCAATCATTCCGCGCAATATGGCAACCATGCCAAAATCCCAGACGCGCCAATGGCACAATCCTTGCACACGCGCCATTGGCACATGCCAAGCAACGCTTGCAACCTAGCATGCCAAGCCATGCAAACCTAGGGGCCAAGCCGCCACACGCGCCATTGGCACATGCCAAGCAACACTTGCAATCTAGCATGCCAAGCCGTACAAACCTAGGGCCAAGCCGCCACACGCGCCAGTGGCACATGCCACGCAACGCTTGCAATCTAGCATGCCAAGCCGTGCAAAACTAGGGCCAAGACGCCACACGCTCCATTGACACATGCCAAGCGACGCTTGCGACCTGACATGCCAAGTTGTGCAAACCTAGTGCCAAGCCGCCACACGCGCCATTGGCACATGACAAGCGACGCTTGCGACCTAGCATGCCAAACCGTGCAAACCTAGGGACAAGCCGCCACACGCGCCATTGGCACATGCCAAGAGACGCTTGCGACCTAGCATGCCAAGTTGTGCAAACGTAGTGCCAAGCCTCCACACGCGTCATTGGCACATGCCAAGCGACGCTTGCGACCTAGCATGCCAAGCCGTGCAAACCTAGGGCCAAGCTGCCACACGCGCCATTGGCACATGCCAAGCGACGCTTGCGACCTAGCATGCCAAGCTGTGTAAACCTAGGGAAAAGCTGCCAGATGCGCCATTGGCACATGCCAAGCGATGCTTGCGACCTCGCATGCCAAGCCGTGCAAACCTAGGGCCAAGCCGCCATACGCGCCATTGGCACATGCCAAGCGACGCTTACGACCTAGCATGCCAAGCCCTGCAAACCTAGGGCCAAGCCACCACACATGCCAACCGACGCTTGCGACCTAGCATGCCAAGCCGCCACACGCGCCATTGGCACATGCCAAGCGACGCTTGCGACGTTGCATGCCAAGCCGTGCAAACCTAGGGTCAAGCCTCCACACGCGCCATTGACACATGCCTAGCGACGCTTGCGACCTAGCATGCCAAGTTGTGAAAACCTAGTGCCAAGCCGCCACACGCGCCATTGGCACATGCCAACTGACACTTGTGACCTAGCATGCCAAGCCGTGCAAACCTAGGGCCAAGCTACCACATGCGCCATTGGCACATGCCAAGCGACGCCTGCGACCTAGCATGCCAAGACGTGGAAACCTAGGTTCAAGCCGCCACACGTGCCATTGGCACATGCCAAGCGACGCTTGCGACCTAGCATGCCAAGCCGTGCAAACTTAGGGCCAAGCCGCTACACATTCCATTGTCACAAGCCAACCGACGCTTGCGACCTAGCATGCCAAGCCGCCACACGCGCCATTGGCACATGCCAAGCGACGCTTGCGACCTAGCATGCCAAGCCGTGCAGACCTAGGGCCAAGCCGCCACACGCGTCATTGGCACATTCCAAGCGACGCTTGCGACCTAGAATGCAAATCCGTGCAAACCTAGGTCCAAGCCGCCACACGCGCCATTGGCACATGCCAAGCGACGCTTGCAACCTAGCATTCCAAGCCGTGCAAACCTAGTGCCAAGCCGCCACACGCGCCGTCGGCACATTCCAAGCGACCCTTGCAACCTAGCATGCCAAGCCGTGCAAACCTAGTGCCAAGCCGCCACACGCGTTGTTTTCACATGCCAAGCGACACTTGCATTTTGGCATTGCCAACTGCACCCGATGCCCAACCTACATCCAAGGCATTCCACACAAGCCATTGGCACATGCCATGCAACCCTTGCACTTTGGCATGCCGCGCCTACATCAAAGGCCACGATTCCTCTCAAGATGCAAAATCTCGACCGTCGAAGGTCGCCACTGAGCCGGAACATCTCTCAAGCTCAACTTATCAAACACCAGCGACATGCTACACGTTTTCCACGAAAACACTCGAGACATCAATACATGTCACAAACTGGGGGATGCTCTTTAGGGTTTTGGTTTGGCGGTTTACAGCGTGCGGCATACACAAATGCCCATTTCAAGACAGTGTATTAAGAATCAAGCGCGTAGTATCCTGCTAGGATTAGAGAAGGAATGAACGCGACTGTACCTTGAATCAATGTGAGACTGATTAGGGTTCAACTACATTCCAGAACGAAGTTATCTTTTTAGTAGGCTAGTGTCTGTAGCGGCTTAATACAGTGTGGTGTTCAAATATGGACTAGGTCCCGTGGTTTTCTGTATATGGGGTTTCCTCGTTAACAAAACTTCTGGTGTTTGTGTTATTTCTTTTCCGCATTATATTTTGATATATAATTGAAATATCACAGGTTTTGCGTTGAATCGATCAATTGGTAAATCCAACATTTGGTTGTTGATTGAAATTGATTGATCCTTGAAAATTGGTCTTTGGTACCTGTTGATGGTGGTTTTAGGATCAGGGGTAAAACCGTAAAACCTCACCATAGCATGACGTCACCGGTGACACTAACACATTTATTTGAGCATTTAACGCGCTTACACAAAAATTACTGGGGTACCTTTTTTAACCCTAAATTAGGGTTTCGATACACCAAACCCTAATTCCCGCACCACTGTGCCAGCAGCATGCCAGACATGCCAGCCGCACCACCGTGCCAGCAACATGCCAGACATGCCAGCCGCACTACCGTGCCAGCAGCATGCCAATCATGCCAGCCGCACTACCGTGCCAGCAGCATGCCAATCATGCCAGCCGCACCACCGTGCCAGCAGCATGCCACACACGCCACAATGCACGTACCGTGCAATCATTGTGCAAAAGCATGGCAAACATTCCCAACGCACGCACCGTGCACTCATCACAAAACATATATAGCAATTGCATGTACCATGCAATTCTTGTGCAAAATATGGCAACTATGCCAAACCCCAACATGCGCAATCATTGCGCGCAGCCGTGGCAACCATGCCAAAATCCCACACGCGCCACTAGCACAGTCATTGCACACGTGCCATTGACACATGCCAAGCAACGTTTGCAACCTAGCATGCCAAGCCGTGCAAACCTAGGCGCCAAGCCGCCACACGCGCCATTGGCACATGCCAAGCAACGCTTGCAATATAGCATGCCAAGCCGTGCAAACCTAGGGCCAAGCTGCCACACGCGCCATTGGCACATACCAAGCAACGCTTGCAACCTACCATGCCAAGCCGTGCAAACCTAGTGCCAAGACGCCACACGTGCAATTGGCACATGCCAAGCAACACTTGCAACCTAGCATGCTAACCCGCCACACGCGCCATTGGCACATGCTAAGCAACGCTTGCAACGTAGCATGCCAAGCCGTGCAAACCTAGTTCCAAGCCTCCACAGGCGCCATTGAAACATGCTAAGCGACGCTTGCGACCTAGCATGCCAAGCCGTGCAAACCTAGGGCCAAGACGCCACACGCGCCATTGACACATGCCAAGCGACGCTTGCGACCTAGCATACCAAGCCGTGAAAACCTAGGGCCAAGCCGCCACACGCGCCATTGGCACATGCCAAGTGACGCTTGCGACCTAGCATGCCAAGCCGTGCAAACCTAGGGACAAGACGCCACACGCGCCATTGGCACATGCCAAGTGACGCTTGCGACCTAGCATTCCAAGCCGTGCAAACCTAGGGACAAGACGCCACACGCGCCATTGGCACATGCCAAGCGACGCTTGCGACCTAGCATGCCAAGCCGTGCAAACCTAGGGCCTAGACGCCACACGCGTCATTGGTACATGCCAAACGACGCTTGCGACCTAGCATGCCAAGCCGTGCAAACCTAGGGCCAAGCCGCCACACACGCCGTTGATACATGCCAAGTGACGCTTGGGACCTAGCATGCCAAGCCGTGCAAACCTAGGGTCAAGACGCCACACGCGCCATTGGCACATGCCAAGCGACGCTTGCAACCTAGCATGCCCAGCCGTGCAAACCTAGGGCCAAGCCGCTAAACGCGCCATTGGCACATGCCAAGCGACGCTTGCAACCTAGCATGAAAAGCCGTGCAAACCTAGTGCCAAGCCGCCACACGCGTCGTTTGCACATGGCAAGCGACCCTTGCAACCTAGCATGCCAAGCCGTGCAAACATAGGGCCAAAGCCGCTACGCGCGCTATTGGCACATGCCATGCAACACTTGCATTTTGGAATTGCCACCTGCACCCGATGAGCAACCTACAGTCAAGGCATTCCACACAAGCCATTGGCACATTCCATGCAACCCTTGCACTTTGGCATGCCGCGCCTACATCAAAGGCCACGATTCCTCGCAAGATGCAAAATCTCGACCGTCGAAGGTCGCCACTGAGCCAACACATCTCTCAAGCTCAACTTATCAAACACCAACGACATGCTACACGTTTTCCATGAAAACACTCGAGATATCAATACATGTCACAAACTGGGGGATGCTCTTTAGGGTTTTGGTTTGGTGTTTTACAGCTTGCGGCATACACAAATGCCCGTTTCAAGACAGTGTATTAAGAATAAAACGGTTAGTAAATGCAGGAAGTAATGGTGAAACGCTCTTTCATTATGGAACATCAATTCCATCAAATTCCATCAATACCAGGCGTTACCACCTCTTCCCATTTAACTCATCTGTTTCTTTTTCTTACGAGGCCAGATTACGTTTCACTTAGACTTGTATAAATAGGTCTTACCTATTTTCACCAATACAACAAGTTTTTGGTCAGGAGAAATACAATACTCAGAAAGGCAACTTTTCTAGCTTTACCAAAAGCTTTCACCTTGTGATACAAGTCAAGTACTACTCTTCCAGAACTGTCCTGGTCTCAACACTCTCTTCGCTTCCCTCCCTAAACCAGCCCTTCTCCTCCTCTTTGTGACCGAAGCAAATCTGGAACGACCATTTCTTGGTTTAGGCCGGAGTTGTATAGATTGATCTCTCGAATCTAAAGTACTTCCGTGCAGTACATTTATTTAGGGTTTAGATCTGTTTCTCACTCACCTACCGGAATTACCAAAATCGGCATAAACGATTTTCACCCATAAACAATTGGCGCCCACAGTGGGAGATTGATCTTTCGGTTACAATGTCAGTTTCCAATCCTTGATCTCGTACTTCGATCCAAACATCAGGACGGCAGAAGCGAGCGATCTTTTCAGGGATCCACAGCTCGACTACCAGACAACCTGGTTGCCAGTCGCAAACCGCAAGAGATGGCTGGGGACTTCACAGAAACCGAAAGCAAACGATCCAGTCATCAAGTGACTCAAAACGGTTGGGAATTTTCCACAATCGCGGCGGTGCTTCCCAAAAAACTCGATTTACACACGGAGGATCCCTTTTCATCAAGATATCCGGGAAAACGAGTAAGTCTTGCCTAGACAGAATATATGGTTTACAATTTTAAGTATTCACGGGAATGATAAAACCAATAGCCATGTTATGTTTCATCCCATGTCATCTACCAACACACAATGTTTGCGGTTCCATATCTTCCCTGGGATGTTCGTATCACTTACAATCATAACCAAAAAACGGCATCATCCCAAAACGGTTCATCCCGAATAATAACCCAAAACCCTCATAGATAACACTTGTCTATCAACCCAGAAATCCAGAAAATCAAAACCATAAGCCAGGTGTTTCATTTGCCTTTCGGAAAAAAAAAACAGTAGAATTTCAGAAGAGAAGTGCATCTAAAGGAAACCATTCAACGGTGGTTTGTATATCTTCCCAGCGCTAGCAGCTTGCATCCTTCTAGTGTTGTAATTGAACGCCCAGTAGGGAATTAACAATCCTATTTTATCACACGTCAAGATCAGGAACGACTTCTCCGAAATCGAAGCAAGGAAAATCAGCAAACCCCCTGGGTTCACGAAGACTCTCTTCCTGTCAAGAGACGCATGATTTCTGGGGACTTCGCCCATAAAACTGTGCGGTCCATTATGAAACATTTATGTGAGATTATACGTTTCCCCAAGGCACAACATCAAGATATATATGCAGCCCTCAACCGCACTGCATCAAGGAAGCAGATGTTTCCAACCAGAGAAGCCGCTCCCAAACCAAAGCATGATTGATAGAAGGAACCGGGGATTCCTAACCATTGTTTGCTTGAAGGGTGTCCAGTTTGACAGCACACTGATTAACGCAACCGCTCCGCTTCAACATTCACCCCGACAGCTGCTTCGCTTCAACCCTCTCTCCATCAACCGCTCCGCTTCAACGTTCTCTCCATAAGATGCTCCAGGATCCGAAGCCGAAACTTTAGCGTTTGACTTCCTAAGTTTCAACATCCTCTCCAAGAGCCGAAGCTTCTTCAACGCCGCTTCTTCCTGCAAAGGGTCGTACTACCACACTCCCCATTTCAAGGATCATGATCACAGCCAGCCAATCCTTTTACTTCCACGGAAGCCCATACAATTCCATCCAACCTACTTTGTTACCACGAGAATGTAGTCTCTTCTGATTACATCTCCTACCGAGAACTGTTGTCGCTCATTCTTTGATACCAGCCAGAGATTCACCACATCAGCAATTACTACAAAGATGGAAACATGTAAACCATACTTGAGGACTGAGGATATACACGGAATCCCTTCACTGTCAAAGCTCAGAAGACATAGTCAACCAAAAGTCGTGCTCACAACAAGGTCATCTACTCTTCAAGGGTGCAGCGCAAGAATATCATCACCTCCCTGTCTAGAAGACGCCTTCAATACTTTACGAGGCCGCGGAGGATCCCAAGCCTGCACTATCCAGAATATTTCAGCATGTAATTTCTGAGCATCCCAGTGTCACATCCAGAAGAGTACGATAGGCTCATATCAAATTCCGTGGAAGGGGATTCAAGGCGATGTAATGAAAGTAGGTTATGCATGGGTACTACTAGCATGAGACGCTTTCACTCCCCTCAACTAGGTTATTACTGATTTCAACATCATCACTATCAAGGTTTTACGAGCCGCGAGAATTTCTCAACATGAAGCCGTACATTGCACCAAAGACTCCAAAAGCACGCCAGAAGGTTACATTCACATATTCATCCATGCCATCATATCAAACCGAAGTATAACTGGGGACTTCTCACCGCGTCTCATTCCGTACGATAGTCCAAGATTCATAAGATGGTTCGAAGGATGTAGCTTGGAACAAAGTCCCGGGAGACTTTATAGCATCACATCGGCAATAGAACGTCTCCAAATTTCATCCAGGGGCACCAGAAGTTTTCGACCATGCAAGCATTCACGACACATCATCATCACGATCAGAAGGTCCACTGAACAACCTAAAGTCGAGGATGGACCGACGACGCAACCACAATATCCAAGATTATCCCTGACGTGATCGTTTCCGAGCATTTATTTCATCCATCCATCCCAAGAATACAACGGAGTTTTGGTAAATCTTTGGAATCCACTGGAGAGACACTGCAGACGAAAACACGGATCCAGACGAACAACAGAAAAACAGAAGAGGGTCGATACCTCTTTTCATGCGGACAGAGTTTTTAGAGCTTGAATAGAATGAATATTACTTCTTTCTCCATGAACGTGAATAGGTGACTGGCGCGCGACTATGCCACCCCGGGCCCGCAACATCCCTCTTGACTTCTTCCTGATTTTCACTGTCAGGACGTTTTCACCTCCTAGGCGATCTCTAAACCTAACTATTCCCTCTCGAGGAGATATAGAATTCTGTTTCGTGTCCGATAAAGGGGCGGACCGTAAAATTCCTAGTCCGTACGCGGATTCTACAGCGATCCTAGTAAAGGGCGCTAATTAGGGTTTCAGCGTGTCAAACCCTAAACCGCAAGCGCTTCCCTTGCAAGCGCTTCCCTTCCAAAGCGCTTCCCTTACCAGCTCCATGCCTTTCCAAGTGCTTTACAGAGCGTCCCACACCCGTTCCATGCCCGTCAGTGCTAATGGGTCCCCTACATGCCAAGTCCATGCTAGCAGCTCCGCCTCGCGTTCCAAAGCCTAGCCCTGAAGACACCCAATCATACTGGGATTCGTGCAAAGCTACCAGATACAAGAATTGTGGATTATACTTACATCTCAAAAAAGGTCAGACAAATATCCCCGGCTCTCTTTCATGACTTACTATCTCAGTTCTATCTTCATCTGTCACCATCTTATGCTTACCTCGCAACAAGGCCCATGTTCCAAGCTAAGCAGGGGACTTAATGTTGATGGTGGTTTTAGGACCAGGGGTAAAACCGTAAAACCTCAATATAGCATGACGTCACCAGTGATACTAACACATTTATTAGATCATTTAACGCGCTTACACAAAAATTACAGGGGTACCTTTTTTAATGCTAAAATTAGGGTTTCGATACACCAACCCTAATTCCCGCATCACTATGCCAGCAGCATGCCAGACATGCCATCCGAACCACCGTGCCAGCAGCATACCAGACATGTCAACCGCACTACCGTGCCAGCAGCATGCCAATCATGTCAGCCGCACCACCGTGCCAGCAGCATGCCAGACATGCCAGCCGCACCACCGTGCCAGCAGCATGCCAATCATGCCAGCCTGACTACCGTGCCAGCAACATGCCAATCATGCCAAAAGCATGCCATACACGCCACAATGCACGTATCGTGCAATCATTGCGAAAAAGCATGGCAAACATGCCAAACGCACGCACCGTGAACTCATCACAAAACATAGAAATTGCATGTACCATGCAATCCTTGTGCAAAATATGGCAACTATGCCAAACCCCAACACGTGCAATCATTGTGCGCAATATGGCAATCATGCCAAAATCCCACACGCGCCACTGGCACAATCATTGCGCGCAATCATTGCACACGCGCCATTGGCACATGCCAAGCAACGCTTGCAACCTAGCATGCCAAGCCGTGTAAATCTAGGGCCAAGCTGCCACACGCGCCATTGGCACATGCCAAGCGACGCTTGCGACCTAGCATGCCAAACCGTGCAAACCTAGGGCCAAGCCGCCACACGCGCCATTGGCACATGCCAAGCGACGCTTGCGACCTAGCATGCCAAGCCATGCAAACCTAGGGCCAAGCAGCCAGACATGCCACTGGCACATGCCAACCAACGCTTGCGATCTAGCATGCCAAGCCGCCACACGCGCCATTGGCACATGCCAAGCGACGCTTGCGACCTAGCATGCCAAGCCGTGCAAACCTAGGGCCAAGCCGCCACACGCGTCATTGGAACATGCCAAGCGACGCTTGCGACCTATCATGCCAAGCCGTGCAAACCTAGGGCCAAGCTGCCACACGCGCCATTGGCACATGCCAAGCGACGCTTGCAACCTAGCATGCCAAGCCGTGCAAACCTAGTGCCAAGCCGCCACACACGCCGTTGGCACATGCCAAGCGACCCTTGCAACCTAGCATGCCAAGCCGTGCAAACCTAGGGCCAAAGCCGCTACGCGCGCCATTGGCACATGCCATGTAACACTTGCATTTTGGCATTGCCACCTGCACCCGATGCACAACCTACATCCAAGACATTCCACACAAGCCATTGGCACATGCCATGCAACCCTTGCACTTTGGCATGCCGCGCCTACATCAAAGGCCACGATTCCTCTCAAGATGCAAAATCTCGACCGTCGAAGGTCGCCACTGAGCCGACACATCTCTCAAGCTCAACTTATCAAACACCAGCGACATGCTACACGTTTTCCACGAAAACACTCGAGACATCAATACATGTCAAAAACTGGGGGATGCTCTTTAGGGTTTTGGTTTGGCGGTTTACAGCGTGCGACATACACAAATGCCCGTTTCAAGACAGTGTATTAAGAATAAAACGGTTAGTAAATGCAGGAAGTAATGGTGAAACACTCTTTCATTATGGAACATCAATTCCATCAAATTCCATCAACTAACAGGCGTTACCACCTCTTTCCATTTAACTCATCTGTTTCTTTTTCTTACGAGGCCAAAGTACGTTTCACTTAGACTTGTATAAATAGGTCTTACCTATTTCCACCAAGACAACAAGTTTTTGGTCAGGAGAAATACAATACTCAGAAAGGCAACTTTGCTAGCTTTCCCAAAAGCTTTCACCTTCTGATACAAGTAAAGTACTACTCTTCCAGAACTGTTCTGGTCTCAACACTCTCTTCGCTTCCCTCCCTAAACCAGCCCTTCTCCTGCTCTTTGTGACCGAAGCAAATCCGGAACGACCATTTCTTGGTTTAGGCCGGAGTTGTACAGATTGATCTCTCGAATCTAAAGTACTCCCGTGCAGTACATTTGTTTAGGGTTTAGATCTGTTTCTCACTCACCTACCGGAATTACCAAAATAGGAAGAAACGATTTTCACCCATAAACAGTACCATTCAAGTTATTTCTCTTATGTTCAATCAGTCTCGCAAATTGTATTTGTTTAATTACGGATTGAATTGAGAGATTGATATATAACTCTTTGATATCCTTTTTATTAAGATTGAGTCCGATTGTCTAGTTGATTTTCTCGAAAGTACATTGGAGTTAGTCCGTAAAGATTGCTAAGAGAAATATTGGGTGAGGTTTTTAGACCCCCGGTTTTTCAGAATGATCAATACGAAACATTCCGAGTCTATATCAAATGACTGTCTCACACAAATCATGTAAGATGTTACAAGGCGATTTTCACATGATCATCTTTTGACTTTCGTCAAGATATAAGATGAACTTGGTTAAAGCGAAAGCTTACCAACACATATTCGAGAAATATGTAAGCGAGTTAAACTCAGCTCGAAATATCAAATGTGCATAATTGAAGTCTATATAGCTATACGATTTTTGTCTCAAATAATAAATAGAGCAGATACACTTTTGAGTGATAGATGAGTTCAAGTCTCCACATACCTTTTGTTGATAAAGTTCCATAAGATCCCCTTAGTAGTTCTTCGTCCTCAATCGATGAACGTCTTGAAGTCTAATGCTCAACTACACTTTTTATCCTAATATGAGACTATCTATAAGTAGACTAGAAATCAAGACTTATGGTTGTGGCAACTAAACTTGACAAACAAGCTTGAGATAGTAATGCTTGCGAGTTCGACCGAGCAGTGCTCTAACATAAAGAAATAACAACAAGAATAAAAATACTTTAACATTTTAGTTTACAGTATATTTTGTCAGTATAAAACTTATTTTTGTTTGTGAAAACTAAAAATGGAAAAAATGAAGAAAAATAACATACAAGAATTATTTTTTCGTTTCTTCCTCGACTGTTACTGCATAAGCGACTCTCAACTACCGGGGTTATTGGATAACTGGACTTTACTCCTTTGGAAGACAATTGATTCTTCGTTGTCGTATAACCAAACACTATTTCTATCGAATGACAACGAATACAACTGTAGTATAATTTTTTCCTGCGGTGGTTTTTTTTCTTCTGATTTTCCATGGAGATTAGGGTATACTTGCTGGGTATTTATAGAAAACAATCGAGTTCATAAAAGGAAAAACATCACGGCCCATTTAATGATAAAACTAACTAGATCTTATCAAAACTTTTGAAACCAACACAATACAAAGAATATACATGAGGCGCTCGAATATTCAATAATCATTTAACTTAATTTACCATGTATATAAAATATTAAAAGGCCAATGTAAACTAGTGATAAAAATATACTAATTCGAGATATATGCAGACGAAATTAGCTAATTCCACCCACATAAACAAACTGGATTTAACTTTACATAATTATATTTATGCTTGAACAATCTTTTTCACAGAGCAGCTACTTTAGAAAATTTACAAGAAAAGTAAAAGTGGAAAATGAGTCATGTTTCTAGTAAGGGAGTGGTGTGTTTTTAGCATAATCTTTGTTTATTTTCTTGTGTACATCGTCCCCCTAACCCCCACCCCCTGGTCAATTCGAATTGCACAATTAATTACTTTCCTAAAATATAGAGAATATAATGACTATTACGTTAGAATCTAGGAAACAAACCTTTTATGAAAAGAAAAAGGTTCCGGATCGTCTACTCCAAAATTTCCACTACACCTCTACACTGATCAATAAATAGCTGCCACGTGTACGGTTTTAATATACCGATATATGGTTTCTTAAGCATCTTAAAGTTGCTTAAAATTGAAAGATTTTCAAAGAGATAAAAGAGAAAAACGTTTGTCCTCACGTAATTATCAATTCCTACTCATGCCACATTACCTGTTCTGTACCGTAGTCTTTACAGTTTACACTATTGACGAACATTCTCAATTCCTTTTTTCTAATTGTGCCATGAGGAAATTATGTCAATAACCTTGCACACTAAATGCTTGCATGGTACAAATCTTCTTTTTTGTTGTGGCATAGAGCCATAGACTATGGATCTTTATTAGTAATGGATTATCATTATGTCAACGACTTTGCATTTTTTTCCTGGTAGAAATCAGTTCTTCCTTCACATCAGTCGAGTTCACTTTTATCAAGCGAGAAGCAAATGAGATTGCTCATGATCTAGCCAACTGTCCAACAGAATGTCCAGCGATCATGGACATCTTCGCAAATCTCCTCTATTCTCAGTTTCCATACTGACACTAAGCTTTAGTTGTTTATTTCTCCTGTTTTGTTCCTTGGTTGTTCTGTGATTCTACCGAAATGACTTTCTACATTTATAACATAGTTATGCATAGATTGGTTGATTTCGCTGCCGTTTTCATGGTAGATCATGATATAAATGTATCACAACTTGACGGAAGTTGAAAGTTCAAAATATCTTTTAAGATAAAAACACTTGTGAGATGAGATCAAGGATTAGTAAAATACAGGGAACATGGTATGAGCGGGAAAATATAATTAAGGAAGGATAATCGTTTTCCTTTTTTATCTCTATGAGAATCTTTTAATAGTGAATTCAAGAACTCCGATTTTGGTATTTAAGACATGGCAGCCATTTATTGGCGGATGCAGAGGTGTAGAGAAAATTTGGTGTAGACGATCCGGAGCCGAGAATTCTTGGACGGATTTTTCAATGGAGAAGAATAAAATGATTACAAATATTCAATGCCTCATTCATTGTAATTTACTAATTTTAGAAGGCACTTTATTACTAGGAATAAAAGAACGGATGTGAGTAAACAAAACAATAATTTACCCTTAAAACCGAAAGTACTAGCTTTGATGAGTTATATTTATTATCGAAATTAAAAAAAATCTGAAAATAACGCTGGACAGCTTGGGTGTTCAGAAAATAACTCAGTTATCACTTTTTGGGTATGTGTCAGTGAGTCACGCATTTTCCTTAAACAGAATGACTTATCTGAAACACAATCTTCTCTAAACAATACATAAGATATTTTCTTTATCACACTATGGTTTAATTAGTAATTAAACATGTGAATTTAAAGTATTTTTTAATTAGTAATTAAACTCGTGAATTTAAAATACTCATCTTCATTTTGAAGGGTTAATTAGTAAATTAGATTTGTGGATATCACAGTATTTCATTTTCATTTTGGTGTTAGTAAAGAGTGATAAATTAATTTTTTTTTTTTGAACCGAAAAGAAGTAATTACATTGATGAAAATTTAACTGGTACATGAGTTTGGTGTTCATATAGTTGTGCTCTAATCTCAACAGGAGAAGAGTCGGATCAAGAATCAGTTAAAGCATTCTCTCTTGCTAACCTAGAGAGAATGTCAACAACATTATTACCCTCTTCATTATCTACTCATAAAATGCAGTGTGATAAGTTAATTTTTGGAAGAAAAAAAAGAAGGAAAAATGAACTACTCAAATACAAGAGTATGTTTCCTGGCCAACTTAGATAGAATGGCATTACCTAATAATTTAGTAGCAGAGACATTGATTTCTAGTTGTACAATAAAATATAACAATATCGATAATTACCAACATGACTACACGACAAAAATTTAACGGCTCTTGCCGATGAATGACTCAGTAAACAAGTGCATATCAATCTAAATTTAAAAAGTCATAGAATCGTACAAAAATATTTTTCAGCATATTTGTGAGTGTTCCAACATTAATCAAAGAAAGCCTAAAGGACATATTTGTCGCCGATTTAGGGTTCAGGTGGAAGATACCGCTGAGATTAAACACTTATTATACAGTGATTATGCTCTGGCAGAAGTGACGCACAATTTAGCTCTGAAAGAACATGCTAGAGAATTGTCACGAATTAATAAACAAACTCTCGAACTAAATAGTTTGTACGGTTCATGAATATACGAATATATTGGTGCCGCTTCTTCGTCTTAAACCTTCACCATCACTGGAAAAACCCTCGAACTTTTAGCCTAATTAATGATAGATTTTTTAGGCACATGCCCTTATTTAGTTAGCAAGCCTTTGATAATAATCTACTGTGGACAAAGGACCTAATTAGGTAACACTATTTATCTCATATGTTTGTTTCTATAAATACCCACCTCAAGTATTCATTTCCTTTTCATACCTCAAATCTCCTAGCTCATCTTCTTGGTTCATCTATATTTCCATTTTTGTATCCTTATCAGTGCTGCACTAAGTAAGAAAAGGAAAATACTATTTACATAAAGCTTCAATAGCCTACAACTCTTCTAAAGAAATTGGGGTGATGTAATTAAACCCAATCAATTGCTCATTTGGTGTAGTTTTGTTTCTTGAAAACAAAGGTTTATTAAAATAGTTGGTAGAATTCATTACTTATATTATTATTGTTTTCATAAATAAAATCTTGATTTGCTTAGATCCTATTTCTTGTGTGTAGGATTGGGCACATAAAAGAAGTTCAGGTTTTCTACCCTGTTTGGAAACGAAATGAGTAAAGGTAATCTCTTTCTTATTTTTTTTGGTAATCTCTATGTTGGGGTATTTTTATTTTCATTTCGAAAAAACATGTTATACATGTACTCTCTTCATCTCACAAAAAATGGAGTTTTCACTTTCTTATTTATCTAAAAATTGGCAAAAATGAAAATCCAAAAGATTCATTTTCTGTGGGAGCAAGATAGTTAAAAAAAACATGTAAGCACAACATCAAATTTAAAATCAATATTACATGCGCACAACACTTGCATAACCTAAATCACGGTTCCAAAACTACTGATTAGGATGACTAAAGTATGTATGTATTTTTTTTAAATCTGAGAAGAATAAGTAAAATTTTCTTCTCACGATTGAATTCGGGTCTAGATCTTCATGAGAGGGTTAACCTACATCGTATTTGTTGGGCCTTCACCCATTACTTTTGGCCCCATGTGGAAACTAGATAGGGAAAAATTATTATTTATTTACGTGTTTTATCACAGTAATCCACCTTTGAGAACATTATGTGAAGATCTAACTTATACTCTAGTTTATGAAGGTTTACTTGGATGGCAAGGGCACAACATTGTTGTTCAAGAAACCTTGTACACTTGTGTTAGTATTTAATTTTAGAATTTACATTTGAATATCATTCAAAGGATCCCAAAATTTAAGGAAATATTAATTTTCTTTTCATCTTTTGAGTTTCTTATTTTATAAAAAATTTGGTTAAAAATATCTTACATAAGTCTATAAAACTTTCTCAAAAACCTTTTTTTTGTCCAAATTATCACTGCAACTTTGTAAAATCTAATAATTGGGGATGAGGTTTTTCTAAATAAGGATCTAAAATCTATCAGGACACTTGAACAATAAGAATTTCTAAAACCATTGGAAATAGCCAAATATGTACAGCCTAGTATTTTATTATTTAGCGGCTTTACCAACTTGTACAATTTGCAAATGTAGGTGTATCCCCTTCCGTCTCTACAATTTTAATTATAAAGGTTCATTATTTATTACACCGGTTAATCTATCCTCTTTTACCATGTTCTAGCTGGTTGAGTCTATTCAGGAAAGTAAGTCCAGCTATATCGTTAAAAAAAAAGAACATTATAACAATTTAGCCATTATAATTTTTTTGGTATATAATTAAAGCCGCAAATAAAAGTGTGAAATCTTGTGACAATTTGAATTTGTATATCCAAGATTAATGGCTCCAAATCATGTATAGATAATTTTCCATATATGTAACAGTATTAATTAGATTAATCGTATCAGCTTCATTTCTATACAATTTTACCAATTACTGAAAATGACAAAGCACTCATAAATTCCATATTTAATGTCTTAAATTACTTTAATTGCAGGCTTGCAAAATGACTCAATACAATGGACACCAAACTTCTGAGGGCTATGCGCATGAGGAGTCAAATCCACATTCTCATCCTGCAAATGGAGTTCCTTCGATGCCATCACAGCAATCTCAGCGTCGCGACGATCGACGCTCTTCTTCTAAACCACAAACCAGTCAAAGGATCAATCAACCTTTGGAAAGGTTGGATCGAGCTTTTCATTATCTACTCATAAAATGCAGTGTTACAATCATGTTCTCAAAGATTTTTTTTTCTTTTTTTTTTTGATCATTAGCAATCAAATAGCGGCGGGTTATACTCGCAATCCTGAAATGGGCATCCATGATAACCATATGCAACAGAGGCACAGGGTTGGTTCAAGCAGGAGCAACAGAGATCAAAATCCCAACGGATCAAATTCTCAAACATGGCGGCCTGTAACCAACTCGAATCAAGTTCCCGCACCAACAATGGCATACCGGCAGAATCAAATTCAGCTAGTTCAGCTGACAACGGCTGCGTACAGACCGAATCAAGTTCAGGCACCAACGGTGGCGTACAGGCCGAGTCAAGTTCAGGCTCCAACAATGACATATAGGCCGAATCATGTTCAGGCACCAACAATGGCCAACAGAACGAGTCAGGTTCAGGCACCAACAATGCCACAAAGAACTCATCAGGTGCAGCAATCGAATTAACAATATTAATATTGCTTACATTGAAGCAAAATGATCTAATTACATGCTTTGCTCCATGAATCGAATTCTGTCTTTGTATGTCATTAATTGTTGGTGCTAATTTTTGTGGTACTATAGGAAATGTCAACTCGTGGCCATGAGGTAGCATCAGCAGAAGTTGGAGTAATGCCCTTGGAGGCATACGGAGGACGCATATGGTCATATGAAGAACTCAGAGCAGCATATGACGCAAACTTGGCTCGTCAAGAACTCAGAGCAGCATGTGGTGCAAACTCGGCTCAGGTATATATCAAAGACGCAAAGTTATTCTTTTCATGTACCTATAATGTGGGTAATTTCTGAAATTTGAATCTATTTTCTCGTGGCAGGGAGGGAATCCCCGATACAGGATAGCAGGGAAATTCGCTGCTCAACAGGTTGCAAGTCCGCCGGTAGCTCCACAATATGCAACTACATCGACGGTTCAACAAGGCCCACAACCATACAACTTTTCTGCTCTGCAGGTATATATCTAGTGTCTGCTAGCATACGAAAATTCACTCTCATTTCTCAGTCTCTCAAATTTTTCTATCTGCATTGTTTTACCCAACAACAGGACCCAATATCATCTGCTGACCTGTCTCTGTGGATTCAACAACGAGAACGAATACACTTCGGTAATGTATCTACAATGATGCAGCAACAGAATCCAACACCATGTATCAATTCATCTAGAATGGTTGAACCTCAAAATTTATCAACTCGTCCTCAAGATCAGCCTGGAGAAGAAGAAGATGAAGAAGAACTATATCCACCTAATATAACTCAGGTAATGCTACATGTGATACATTTTGAAAAATATAGCATACGTGCGGAATTTCCTTTTTGCTGAAACACAAAATAATGCTAACCATAACCATTTTCTGAACAGGAGGATCTCCCAGACAGGGTAGACGACGAGCTTGACAGGGTCTTCAAACACGATAAGGTGAATTGGTCAGTGCGTGCTCAGTTACTTCCCAACAAGCCGAACGCCATAGGACCAATGATACATAGCAGGCATGTAGGATCAACAGAGTTAAAGAAACTCCAAGAGCTAATCCAAAGGGAAGATACCGTCCGGTTACTCTGCAGTTACTTCAAAAACATCGATACTCCCTCCACTCGCACCAACACCAGCAGTAACAACGCCTCCAATGGTTTCAACTACAATAGTATGCCAATTCCACCAGTGACTCAAGTGTTGGATTAACTTCAACATGGAAGTCACTAACAAGCTGGTTAGGACAAGATTAGGAAATTAATGTAATCCTAAGGGAATTAGAAGTCATAAGTTCTAAGAAAAGGAAAGACATGTAATAAGGTAATAGGACTAAGAAAAGGAATTCATAGTTCTATATATATATGATCACCAAAGTTATGGTTGATCATATGAGCAAGATTAGAGCTTGTGTTTAGTTTTGAGAGATTTTCTAAACATCAATAAAGAGAGTTGTCTTTATATAAGCTAAGTTTCATCTTGCAGTTGCCATTATCAAGTTCACGGCAGGAACGGAAATGAGGAGCGGAGAACTCTACCAAATAACACTAATTGGCCAACTCCACCAGTGAGTGATCAAGTTCACGGTAGGAACAGGAATGGAACGGTATAATAATTAGCCCAAGTAACTATATGCACCACTGCATTTGATTACTTTTACAGATACAATGCAGCTATTATATGTCATTTTTGCTTGTTACTAACCAATCTTTTTATGATTGTGGCATGGCAGGAAAATCCTGCGAGAAGTGGGATTGCTATGCAATTCGTTGGAGATTGTTTAGCGGAACCGCTCTTGAATATTGATGATGGCAAGTCTGATGATCTGGGCTAGTTATCGATTAAACGCTGCTCCAATAGTATTTTCAAATTGTTCTTAACAGATTATTATTACCATTTCTTTAAGTACCGTCAAGAACTGGTTTTTGTGTAGCTTCTTGTTCATAAAAGATATTGTCAAGAATGATTCAATTGCAATAAAAAATCCACAAGGAATTTCTAATTCTTTTTTTGTGCTTAACCTAACTATCTTACAGACACTAGACGATTCTATACAAAGAAAATCAAGGCCTAATCAAACTTTTGGTTTCGCCGCAACCCATAATAGAAGTAGGCAACTTTTTAACTCTTTCCACACCTTCTTCAAGAACAATTCCCATACCCATATAGAAATGAGCTTCAATATGGCAATGGAATGCCCATACACCAGGATTGTCAGCAACAAATCTCAATGCAGTCCATCCCATTGAATGTACAGGCACTGTGTTTTTCATTATCGGATTCACCAAATTATACTTTTTCGGGTCTTCTATCGGATCGAACTTCCCTTTTCCGTATCCTAAAACCCAGAAGTCGTGACCGTGTAAATGCCACGGATGCGTCTCGCTGTTGTTTGGATTCATCGTGTTTGCATTTTGCAGCACAATATCAACTGTGGAATTGAACTTTAATCTGTAAATCCCATTACTGACAGTTGCGTTTGGATTCGGCTGCACAATGTTGATATCGTAGTTCTTGTAGTCATAGGTGTCTGGTGGTGGCATTTGGTCGAAAACTTTGTGCTTGAATCTTTTCTTAAGCGCGATAAGATACGGGGTATGAGGTAAGTTGAACGAGACATTGTTGACTGACCAACGCCGGAAACCATCAACTTCATTCTGTGTGTTTAGGAGAATAATCACTCTATCGGATTCAACCGGTGGCGCAACGATGTGACTCGGATGAGCTTTAATCTTCAGAGACTGAGCTAAGCGGTAGTCAGAGTCATTCCACAAGGGACCTGTAGGTGGAGTAGACGGCGGAGTTTTACTAGGATGGTTTGGATAGTAATTCAAGATGGCTAAACCTGTTGGCGTTGTCGGTCTTCGACTGATAACATTCGAAGCAGCCCAGTAATTCCTTGAAGGATCTTGATCAGCTGTCACTAAAACTGAATAAGTTTCACCGGAGTAAACGTTTATGTTCTTAACGACGAACGGCTCGACGAAATGGCCGTCAGCTTCTACTACTGTCAGGTTATGCCCCTGCATTCAGGTTAAGCAAATTCTATTGTCAGAAAAAATACAACACAAACATATTAGAGTTGCTAAGAGATGATTTTTGAACAATCAAAATTACCTCGATTTCGAAATTCAGTGCGGATAAAGACGATAAGCTTGAAAGTCTAATTCGAACAGTTTTCCCTGGCACAACTGTTAGCACATATGGATCGCAGTCGGGGCTCGTCGTGTTACACGTATCGGAACTTCCGATTGTTGGAGAAGAACAGTTGAATCTTCCTCTTCCATGAATCAAAAGTGACTGCAAAATTTGAAAACAAAATCATAAGCCAACAATTAATGGTTTAGTTAAAAAGTTAATTTATTTTAGGATTAGGACTTGTAATTACCTGAGGTTCTCCAACCCAAACAAAAGGTTTAGAAGATAAACCGGTAGCTTGTTCATAAGTACTCTTATGGTACCAATCATTAAGGATGATAGTTCTGTCGTAATCGTATGTGAACGGTTCTACGACACCGTCAGGTACTGCTACACGTATCGATCCGTATAATCCTGCTTCTCTTTGCATTCCATAATGTGCATGGTATAAGTATGATCCCGGCTGCAAAATTCAGTGAATATCCGTATCAATTACAAGTTCATAACGAAGGTGATCGTATCGAAATGGACACGTTCGGATAATTATAGACAACTTACTCTATCAACGACAAATTTGTAGATGAAAGTTTCTCCTGGCGTAATTGGACATTGAGTAACTCCTTCTGTTCCATCACTCCATGGAGTACCAATCTGTTTATTACAAGAAAAATGATAATCAGACACCTAAACTGACTTCGGTCAAATACCATTGACTATAAAAACAGAGGAATGCAATTTATACACAAAATTGTTTTAAAGTTCATCGAAAAATTCAAATTAATCATTGAGAAAATTGCGGGTTTTCCTCGAAATCAAAGAATTAGTTTCTCAAGAGAAGATTTTTATGCTGTTCTCTCTGTTTTTATTGCTCTGTTTTTATTGCTCTGTTTTTGGAAATGAATTTACCTGGCGGATTCCGTGCCAATGAATAGCAACATTCTCAGTTAACAAACTGTTTTTAAGTTCGACAATGATCGTATCTCCTTGTTGTGCAATAATAGTTGGACCAGGAGTTTTACCATTGATTGCAATTACTAATTTCCTAAAACAATCAGGTGATTGAAATTGATATTTCACTTCCCATTTGTAATGACGAACTCTAGCTTCAACTGCTGATGTTGTTAGTAATATCATCACAACAAACAAACCAAATGATATAATTCTTGAACAAGGTTCTAAAAACAAACCCATATTGTCGAAGAAGAAACTGAGATGAAGAACAGCGGTCAAGAGACAGCGGTTTGAACTTGATTTTTGTATTGTTATTCTCAATTACATTGTGTACATATATATATATAGATAGAAAGTACTGATGATGTCTCGATGAGAAGACGAAGTCTAGGTTCCTCAATGGCAGTCAAAGAATGCGGGTTTCCAAGACAACAACTTGGAATAGAGAAAAGTCAAGTGTATTGATATGAATAAAGTATTTTGATCATGTGATGACAGATTTGAGGATATGCTTTTGCCTTCCTTTTCAGTACAGTGATGACAGGGAAATACCTTTTTTTTATAATTTTAATTTGGAAAGGGTGAGGATTGGCCGTGGGGTCTCGAACCGGTACCTTAAGAATGTGGAGTCCAAATTTGGCGGGTGCACATTGCGGCCGCGGCTATTAGTCCAACTCGCTTCAATTTTTTTCTCCTAAAACCACTTATTGTTGAATCTGATTATCATTTTCGATGCACGTTCATTTTTGAAAACTATATAAAGGAAAACTCTAACAACTGGGAAAACTAATCCCCACACCTCATGTGTGATAGTAGTTGCATAAGCTAGAGTCGATTCTCCTTTAACCTTAGGTTTTTGACGAAACCCTGTAGACTAATGACTTGAAGACTTCATTGGGATTCTGAAGTCAGACCCAACTATTTCTCTGTAGTTGCGTGATCTGATCTTATTGTTTCTATCGTGTTTGAGTACGATCTTCTTTAAGATCGTCTCGAGATTTAATCTCTGATAGGAAAGATAAAAAGTAATCATCACAAACATTTTCGTCTCATCGTTTGTGATTCCACAATATCTTGTATCGCTACCATACGATTAAGATTATTGTGAGGTGATTGATATTTCTAGGATGTTCTTCGGGAATATAAGTCCGGTATATTAATTGGTTCCTGTTCACCTTGATTTATCAACAGATGGAACAAAACTCGTAGGTATTTCTGTGGTAGACAGATTTATCAATTCCTATAGACTTTTCTGTGTGAGTCACATTTGTTTATCAAGTCTTCGACTTTAGGCCGTAGCAACTCTTGGTTGTGGGTGAGATCTTTTTTTTTAATAGGAAAAGATGAATAATTCATTGAGAATAAGTGGGATTACATAGAGTTTTGATCATGCTGGATCAATGTTTTAATCCAAGAAGGCTCATTATTTAACCAACTAAAGCAAATAGACTGAGTTCTTGCATATTTTTCTAGAGAATCTGCTATGTGATTTGCATCTCTGTGTGCATAGGTGCAAACCCAAAACTCAAAAGAGCTAAGAATATTAAGAGAATCTTGGACTAGATTTTGTGTTGTCCATTTTATTGTTGTTGTCTTTTCATTAATAGCTAATATCACATTTGAGCAGTCACCCTCCAGATGTATCTTCCTCCAACCATTCCTTTGCGCCCATTGAACCGCTTCCAGCAGTGATTGTGCTTCATCTTGCTCCGGATCTACAGCTAGAGATGCACCTCCTCGCAATCCATAGCTGATGCCTGCAAAATCTCTACAAATTAGACCCCAGCATGACAATACATTTTTATTTATATGTGAAGCATCAAAATTTATTTTATAGACATCATTTGCTGAAGGATTCCATATTTTACTGATCCCATTGGATACAGTAATGTTATCAGATTGACTATCTCCAATTCTGATCCAATCATTGATCTGCAGAATAATGCTGCTACACAGTTCATTACTGCTGAAAGATTTATTATCAAAAAAATTTGCGCGTCTAGCCTTCCAGATTGTCCATAAGATAAAACTAACTTCCTCATACATCTTAAAATCATGTTGCACAGTAGTGACTGAACAAGAAAAGAAATTTCTAACCCATTGATACAAGTCCTTATTCTGGAGAATATAATTTAATCTTATGGTCACTACATTCCACACTGGCCTAACAACAGGGAAGTCATAAAACAAGTGTTGAATGGTCTCAGTACTACCATTGCATAGAGAACAAGTGTTATCATGATGTCTAGTAAACCTAGAAAGCCTAGATTTAGTTGATATACACTTATGTAAAAATTTCCACATAAAATGCTGAACCCTAGGAGGCAATTTGTGTTTCCAGAATGATTTCCAATTAAAAATAAGTTGTTTTTTGTAGGCTTAGAAGCTATCTGTTCATTCAAAAGAACATTGTAGGAAGACTTGATGGTGAAATTTCTATTGCTGGAAGGCTCCCATCTAAGTTTATCACTTCCTGTAATTGGAATTATGATGTTAGTAATTTCTTTAACAGTTTGTTCATCAAACAAAGCATTTAGGCAGTCAGTATTCCAATTTTTACTATCATTACCAATAAGTTGGCTAACAGTGGACATATTACTTGAGTAGAAATGGTTATTGGGAGGTCTGTGCATATTTGGAATCCAAGTGTCTTTTAAAATATTTACAGACTTTCCATCACCAATCTCCCAAACATAGTATCTTTTTACAATATTCAAACCTGTGCAGATCCCTTGCCAAATCCAGCTGTCCTGCTTGCAAATACTGCTAGTCAAAGGATTAGCACCATAAAAATATTTTTCTCTGAAGATTTCTGGCCAAGGTTCCTCAGGATTGTTAATCATCTTCCAAGCAAGTTTAGCAAGTAAGGCTGAGTTTGTCAAGTATGTTTTCCTTATGTTAAGACCTCCTAAATTCTTAGGGAGAGCAATGTCATCCCATCCCTTAGGATAATATCCTTTTTGGTTTTCCTTTTTCCCCCACCAGAGGTTCATCTGTATCTTATCCATTTTTTCAGTGAGTTCTTTAGGCATAGGAAAGACAACTAAGTGGTGGCTAGCAAGACTTCCTAAAACAGATCGAGTCATGACAGTTTTTCCTGGAGCAGCTAAGAAGATGGCTCGCCAAATATCAAGTCTACCTTTAAAGCTGTCTAACAGATGAACAAAGGAATCATATTTTCTTTTTTGAAGAAGTAAAGGTACACCTATGCTTTTTTCATTAAGTGACATTCTCTTAATTCTGAGTATGTTTGCTATGTCATTCTTGACTGAGGTTGGGACCTTACTGCTAAAAGTTAAAGCTGATTTATCAAAGTTTACTGCCTTCCCTGAGAATTTGCTGAATTGTTCTATCAAAGTAGACAGATTCCTAGCATCTTTATTCCTAGCTTTTATGAAAATGAGGCAGTCATCTGCAAAGAACAAGTGAGAGATAGAAGGGCAATATTTATTAGCTTTGAATCCGTGTATAAGATTGTTTTTTTCAGAAATTATCAAACTTCTTTAAAAACATTACATACAAAGAATGAATAAGTAGGGTGATAGAGGATCACCCTGCCTGAGCCCTCTTTGAGGTAAATAAACATCACCTGGAGCTCCATTGAGAATGATAGATGTGGAGATAATAGTAACACATTGTTCTATCATGTTGCACCATTCATTTGAGAAACCAAGCTTCTTAAGATTATCAATAAGAAAAAACCATTCTACTCTGTCAAAAGCTTTTGACATGTCTAATTTAATAGTATCACAACCATCTAGAGCTTTAGTTTTTCATGGAATGGATTAATTCATGGGAAATTATTATATTATCATGAATTAATCTACCAGACAAAAAAGCAGTTTGAGCAGGAGATATTATCTTATGCAGCACACATTTAAGCCTAGAAGCAAACAATTTTGAGATGATCTTATAAGACACATTACACATACTTATTGGTCTGAAATCCACTGCACTTTTAGGACAATTGTTTTTAGGAATAAGAGTAGTAAAATTATGGTTCAATTGTTTTAGCAGGTGATGAGAGTGGAAGAAATCCTGAACCATTTTTACTACATCATTGCCTACAGTTTCCCACATTAGTTGATAAAAACCAGGTGGGAAACCATCAGGACTTGGAGTGGTCCAAGGTTTCATATCAAAGACAATTTTTCTAACCTCATCAGCATTGGGGATAGCAATCAACATGGCATTATCAGTATCACTAATTTTAACATCCATATTGTTGGGATAATCATATGATCTAGGAGGGTTAGAAGTTTTTCTCATGTTACTAAAGTGTCTTACAAGTTCATTTTCAATATCATGCCTCTCATCTAGCCAAATTCCAAGATCAGATTTCAAACATTCTATCTGGGTTCTTTTCTTTCTAAAATTGGCCTTTTGGTGAAAGTAAGCAGTGTTTCTGTCATCCAAAAGAAGAGCATCATCTTTGCCTTTTTGTCTCCAGAATTCAGATTCTATGTCATACCAATGTTTTAACTCAGTAGTTAACTCTTCTATCCTTCTAGTATTATGATTAGTACCCCTAATGGTAAGAACAAATAATTGAGTTTCAATATTGGTGATCTGAGTTTAAATATTACCAAAATGATGGTAGTTCCAGCGTCTAAGGCCAACTTTAGTGTTTTTGAGACAATGAGTGAGTTGATAGGAAGCAGAATCACTAGTGCTGCTTTTCCATTCAGACTTAATCAGATCATGACAAGTAGTGTCTCTAAACCAAGCTTTGTTTACCCTAAAGGGTTTTTTTGTATTGCTACTTTTTTTGCTAGTTAATAACATGATGGGACAATGATCACTACCAACAACATTCAAGTGATAAAAAACAACATTAGGATAAATAACATTCCAATCATAAGTAGTAAGGACTCTATCTAGTCTCTCTAGAATAAGGTCATTACCATTTCTTCTATTGATCCATGTGAAAGGGTTTCTATATATTGCATACTAGACAAGTTGTTCATGTTTAAAATGGTATTATTAGCATCTAAATCAGTTTGTCTGGGAGTGTTTCCTCCTTCTTTACCATTTCTATCTAGAATGAAATTTAGGTACCCTATAACTATCCAATGGTTATTGTGATTTCCTCTTAGATTGTTAATGTGGTTCCATTGTGCTTCTCTATCATTCTCATTCAAGGCACCATAGAGACAAGTGAGCAAGGAGCTATTGTTTTGACTGTCTAGCTTAACTATGCAATTTATCATGTTCAAACTCATATCAATCACTTTCAGATCAATGTTGTCTTTCCATAGGAGACACGGGCCACCAGATAAGCCAATTGGGTTTAGAAAAGAGACATTTGGGTATTTGTATCTAGCTAACATGTATTTCATTCTTTTCTGTTGGTTTTTAGTTTCTGACAAGAAAATTATGTCTGGGTTTTGGGATTTGATGAGCATATGAAGATGATTTCTAGTGTCCTTATTTCCAAAGCCACACGCATTCCATGATATGATTTTCATCTTTGTGTGCACAATATCACAACAGTTGAAATAATAATAAAAAAATTGGAAAAATAAATTGACTGAGAGAAATAAAAGTAAAGAATTTTTTGTTATTTACCTTGTTCACCCCTAAAGTGTTCTTAGGTTGCTTCTCTTTGCGTGTGACTCTGTCTGTAGCTGGTGTTTCCATTGGTTTACCATCATGAGCAGGAGGATGAGAGGTAAGAAGGACATTGGTTGTCATATTTTCCTTAGGGTCTTGAGTATCTGAGATCCTAAGTCTTTTGCCTAATCTTGCTGAGTTGTTGTCTTCTTTATCTTGTGTTGAAATGTTAACCACAAGTCTAATCATGATTCCATCTTTTGGAGGGACAAAAGGGGAGTCCTTTGTTTCTGCATGATAAGGATATTTGTAGCTGAGTCTTCTTCTCCAGACTTTTTCTTCCCAGTCACATTTCTGATGCCAAAGTAGTATGGCTTGTTATGAGCTTTAGTAACAAATTCAGCTGTTGCCTTACATGCACCTTGAGTGTGCTTAACGATGTAGCAATGGGGGCATATATTGTGTGGATGCTTCTCATAAAAAAAAATTGATCCATATTGTATAATCAACATATGTTTTAGCCAAAGATCCTATTCTCAAAGAGTTGTTGATGTCTATTGAGATACATACTTTAACACCATCTTTATCTAATGGAATAGCATCCTTGGGTTCAATATCAATAACCTCTCCCATCAGTTTTCCTATCTTTGTTACTGATATAGGATTCATGTACTCAGGTAAGAGTTTTTTGAGTTGCAGCCAAAAACACTGAAAGTTCCATTCAAGTTCCTTGTACATCACTTCTAAGTTGTAGTGATGCAGAATGACTAGATTTCCATTCACACTCCAGAGTCTAGTTATGTATATACATTTTTCTTGGTATCTTCATCTTAAACTTGAATACCATAATGTTATCTTCAATTTCCACTACTTTCACTTCACCTTCAGGGATATGAGACCATGTAAACTTTACATGTTTCTGCACAACTTTGTATCCTATTTTTCCTTCCATAATGATCATACCAATGAGACAATGGTCCCATTCTCCTTCAACTTCTGTTAGTGTTGCATCTTCAGGTAAGGGATTTTCTGTTTCTTCTTCATTGTCAATCTCAAGACCGGCTTTCTTAAATCTTGTTGCTAAATCAGAAACTTGATCATTCTTCTCAGATTCCATGGTGGGATTTTGGATGGGTTGGGTTGTTGAGATTTATGTTTCACTTTGGATGACATAAGAGAAAGATTTATAGGTGTTAGGGTTTCATTTTTTATAAACAAGATTTTCAATCCGAGTATTCTAGTGAGGGAATAAAAAGTTGTTATAGTAGTATAATCCAGAAACAGAAATAATATATGTGGCCATTAACCAGAAGAGTAATATTAGGAAACTAATTCCTAGATTGTTGCGACTAATTTGAAATTTGAATTTCCTAAATTTGCTCTCTTTTTTTTCTTTTGGGATTTCCGGTAATCGACAATGGATCAGTGTTGACTGAGTTTAACCTTCTCATGATAGTGAATCAATGGGAACACCTTGGCTTCAAAAAGCATCTTAGCACGCAGAGCAAACGCTGTAATCACAACTGTAAATAAGGCAAACACCATTAGAGAGATAGCATCCTGTAAACAAATTTTGGGAAGATTAAGAGTTAGCAAGACATTTTAAAAATGAAAATAACACAAATGTTTAAAAGAAAATGAATTAAAGTAATAGATTTGAGAAAATTTTGAAAAAGGAAGAAATTAAGTTGATTTAATGGCTTGGTTGTGCAAGAATATCATGGACTGTGTAGAAGATTGCTAAGGAATCATGATGAAAAAGAGAAAGATTTTACTGAGTTGAGAGGCCGATTCTCAGAGAAGAGAGAGAGAGAGCACTTATCCAAGAAACCATAGGATAAAACAGATCGGTTGTGGGTGAGATCAGCTAAGGGAATTAAGTGCGTAGTATCCTGCTGGGATCGGAGATGTAAGGAGCGCAACTGTACCTTGAATCAATGTGAGATTGATTAGGGTTCAACTACATCCCAGTCCGAAGTTCATTGGTAGTAGGATAGTGTCTGTAGTGTGGTGTTCAAATCTGGACTAGGTCCCGGGGTTTTTCTGCATTTGAGGTTTCCTCGTTAACAAAACTTCTGTTGTATGTGTTATTTCTTTTCTGCATTATATTTTGTTATATAATTGAATCAATCAATTGGGAAATCCAACCTTTGGTTGTTGATTGAAATTGATTGATCCTTGAACATTGGTCTTTGGTACCGTTAAAGGTATTTATCTTGTATTCAATCGGGCTCGCAAATTTCTATTGCTGATTGCAAATTGAATTGAGAGATAGAGATATAAAACTCTTGGATATACTTTTATCTAGATTGAGTCTAACTGGCTAGTTGATTCTCTTGAAAGTATATTGGAGTTTGTCTATTCAGATTGCCAAACGAATTGTTGGGTGTGGTTGTTAGACCCCCTCTTTTTCAGTTGGTATCAGAGCAGGAAAACATATTAAAGACCTTATAAGTATGTGTTTGTAGCGATCTGAATATGGACAGAAGTGCTATCTCTGATAAACGCATTACCAGGAACAAAAAATCTATTTCTATGAAATCTATTAAAGAGAAAGATTTGTCAATCTCAAATATAGACGAACCTAGAGTTCCTATGAAACAGACTTCCATTGACAACTATTACCCGAATTTCCTTACTGACGAGTCTGACTCTGAAGTTGAAATTGAAGTAGCCAAAGAGAGCGCAGTGATTCTAAAACTTGTAAGAATCCAGGCTGATGATGTCGACCGGTTGAAAGACAAAGTCAATGTCTTTGTTGGTATGGTAAATGATTGTGACTCTATTCCAAAGGTCCTTCGTGAGGAAAACGCCTTAGTTTGTTCTTCAAGAACTCCGCTTGAGGAAAAACTCAAAGAGCATGCTTTGGAAACTGAACTTCTTTTAAGTCAACTCTCTATTCAAGAATGTTCCAAAGAGTCCACTATACCAACTGCTTCTGATTTGCTTGAAAAAATATATGTTCCAGAAGAAAATTCTGAATCCCTTCATGTTGGAAACGATGTGTCTGTGTCTTCCTCTAATCAAGGAATATCCACATCACTTGGAAGGAAGTTATCTCCCAACGATGGTGGTACTAAGACTGTTCTATCTAATCACTCAGGTGATCAAAAAGTGTGTCTTTTTTGTGATTCAAAAGGACATGGTGAACAAAAGAGGAAATCTAGGTTGAATGACAAATCTATTGATCGTCTTCAGCACACCTTATATTTAATTCTCAAAGGTGTAGCTGACATTCGTATGTCTAAACCAATTGGTTTTAGTACTCACCCTGTGTACCCCACCAGGAAAGTAAGTTCGATGTGTTCCTCAAATATTCAAATGAGAAACAATCTTCCTAAACCGTTTCGTCCAAGAAGAGCTCGAGTATATTCTTATATTTAAAAGGGAGATAATGTTGTTCATGATATGAAAAAGGTACCTGAAGAAGGAAGCAAAACTGGAGAGATAGAAGACAACCTAAAAATGATAATTAAAGGTTATAAAGAGATTATTAACAGGCTGTCAATTCTCTCTAATCAAAATCCTTCAGGTAAGAATACACATTATGCCTCGTATTTTAATGATAGTAAGTTTTATGATAAATTTTCACATCATAATGTTTTTCCTCCAAAGATCAGGAGAAAGAGGTTTAACCGAAAACAACGTTCATTTGTGAGCTCAAGGCTCATACTTATGCTAATTGATCACAAGGTTGAAATCTCACTCTCAAAAATCCTGGTTGAGTGAGATATGATCAGGTATACTTGATGGCGAAAATGTTCTGACGGTCTAGCTATTTTCTTATCGTTCTTAGCTGGATTATCATTCACATACATTTTTGCATAAGTATTTGTACTCTTGTTTTGTCAAGAATTTTTTTTTTATGTCAAAAATTGTTGTTCTTATTCTCTAAATTTTTATCTTATATAAAATTTATTGAGCTAAGACTTGTTGAAACTGTTTTCACTCAGCAAAACACTGTTTTGCATACAATATCATTGGATTGTGTTCATCGTTGCTTTGGTTCTTTTATGGGCCAATTTTTCGTTCGTACGGGTACCCATGGTACATATCACGAATCAACTCTAGAAACCCTAAAATCTGTTTTTCCTTGAGAAACCATTTAAATGCCAAAACCTTTTGTTTAAGCACGCATACTTTAGGTTTGTTTTTGCTTAGAAGATGGCATCTCCTTCGGGAACTTGTAACTTTCCAAAATATTTTCTTGATAAAGGTTGTGGTTTCAAAGAACAGGAGAAAAGAACTCTTGTGGAAGTTAATGATACCTCTCCTCAATCTCCTGATAATTACTCAGATACAGATATTGACGATATTGAAGAGATTTCTGTTGAAGTTATTCAATATTTTGTCGGTCAGTTTAACGATGCAAAACTACTTCTTGTGGATACCTTAAAAATCTTGATATGTTAAGAACTGAGTTGAAGAAGGTTAATTCTGACCTCGCTCTCATGAAGACACGTGTTGAGAATCGTCTCAAGAAGAATACCGTGTCCAAAGATGCAGTCAATTCCATTTGTCACAAGCTTGAAGGTCTTACATGAATGCTGATTTTTGCTTGTGATCGTTTTTGTTTTTAGGGTGGTTTTTTTAATTTTGTCTAGGAAACTTCTTATGAGAATTTATTCTTGTGTTTTTAAGAAGGATAACTAGGGTTTGGAATAGCCATTATTGTGAGTACACATAGCTATTGCCAACATTTTCATCTTGCAATGTTTTTAGATTTATTTATTTAAATTCTAAAGTCTATTTGGAAGATGATTTTTGCAGTATTAATCTTTATGATTTTATATGTTGCAAATTGTTATGGGATATGTTTACGTCCGTGAACCTTGACTGCCCCATACTTGTTCAAAAGTTATCTCTATTATGACGGTGTGAATGTATTGACAAAAGATAGAATGAACTTTTGACTACAAAAGTTAAGCCTTTTATGTCATTATGCAAATATTGACGAAAGAAATGATGAACTTTTGTTTACAAATATTAAGTCTATTGTATGTCATTGTGCAAGTAGTGATGAAAAATAGAATGAATCTTTGTTTATTCCGCAGTATTGGTCTTTCCCTGATCCACATCTTTGTGCATATACTGTGTTGCTCCATAAGTTCTCTTATGTTGAGCATGGCAAATTGAATTGATCATTTTCCTTGTGGTTAATTCAATTGTGATTTTTGGATACAAATTCATGTTTCATGTGATTTGTTAATGTCCAAAGAAATCCTTCTTTTCCTGTAAAAGTAAGATCGCTCTTGTTGTTCTTTCGGGAATGCCATTTTATGGGGGAGAGTTCTTAATTGAACTTGTGCTTAATTGCCAAATCTTTGTGGGGAATGCGGTTGTGGAATATTATAGGGGTTATCTTGTATCTTTATAAACTCCTTGATGAATTCATGTAGTTTCGGCTATATGATAGCATCTAAACAAGTTGATATGTTGTTCTCTTTTGGTCATGAAGTATCTCTATAAAAATTTCATAAGGACCCCCACTAGTTTTCGTACCTTTGCCAATTTATATTGACAAAAAGGGACAGAATTATTGTGTAGTTCACACTACAAATACATATGGTTTACGGATCATTATGTAAAGGGGAGTGGTTTTCATTGTGTGATGAAGTATTGACTAAGGGGGAGTGATACATATCACAATAGTATTGTTGTCAAAGTTGTGATACAATTGAACTTTGATGTTGTATAATGATATTATGACACTATATAACAATGATTGAGAGCAACTGTTTTCTCATTGTTATAGCTACGGATCTTCAACAACTATGATGCTGAATTGAACATCTTTAGAATCATTGGAGTACTTGGAAGTGACGAAGTTCGAGTAATGTTGAAGAACCAAGGAGATCAAGCATTTGGATGAGAAGCTACAAAGTTTATTTATTTTGTATCCATATGTATTGATAGTTTTGTCACTAAAGTTGACAAAGGGGGAGATTGTTAGAGCACTGCTCGGTCGAACTCGCAAGCGTTGCTATCTCAAGCTTGTTTGTCAATATTAGTGATCAAAACTATAAGTCTTGATTTCTAGTCTACTTATAGAAGTCTCGGACTAGGATAGATTTTGTAGTTGAACATTATAATTCACGGCGTTCATCATTGAAGAGGAAGAACTACTAAGGCGAGATTGTGGAACTTCATCAACAAAAAGGTATGTGGAGACTGAAACTCATCTATCACTTGGAAAGTCTATTTCTACTCTATCTCCTATATTGAGACATAAGTCGTGTTACGATATAGTTTTCTATTATACACATTTGAGATTTCGAGCTGAGTTTCACTCGCTTACATATTTCTCGAAATATGTGTTGGCAAGATTTCGCTTCGACCAAGTTCATCTTGATCATGTGAAAATCGCCGAATAACATCTTATATGGTTTGTGTGATACAATCATTTGGTGTAGACTTGGAATGTTTCGTTATTGTTATTTCAATAACTTGAAAATTGCTTTGATGCTAATAGTGTGTGAAAACAGCTATTGTCGTCCTCTAAGAAAGTTTCAATGATTGAAATAAGAGTTTAGAACACTTAACCATCATTGGATTATGATATGTTGTGTACTCTTGCACATATGTAATCCATTTTCGGGAACCATAGTATGCATACCCGTATGCGTACCTGTTGGTTTGAGAAATCCAGGAACCTAAGTATGCGTACCCGTATGCGTACTGGCGTAAGGTTCATGTTCGAGTTTTTCTGCTGGGATTGGTGGTATGCGTAACTGTTCGCGTATTGGCGAAACCCAATTTCAGTCCGGGTATTTCAAGTATGCGTAACTGTTCGCGTACTTGAAGGTTGAGTTCTAAAATCGGTTTAGTACATGAACTAATACATTTATATAATGAGGAATGCATTCTTTGCAAACTGTGGCTATAATTTTCATGAATTGATTCAGTGAATCAAACCGATTTTGCTTCAATTGTGTTCTTGTATACTTTTATGAGAATATAGCAATTGAACAACTCTTTAACTAGTTTCATTTGAGTCATTTGAACTAGTTATGGTTAAGATGAATAAGGTTGTTATGAGAGTATTCATATGGCTAACCTTGGTTAACTATTGTTGAGCCAACATGGTGTATAAGTTTAGGTACGGCTACATAAACCTAAATGAAGGTACATTTCATTTGTGTGTGACAAGCTAAGTTCGATCTAACGTTTGAAAGATATTAGCTTGAATCTAATCAGGTTTTTATCTAACGGTGAATATTGAATGTTTTGTCACCAATGTAACTTAGATTGCAAACCCTGATTTGAAAACTATATAAAGGAGAACTCTAGCAACCGGGAAAACTAATCCCCACACCTCTTGTGTGATACTAGTTGCATAAGTTAGAGTCGATTCTTCTTTAACCTTAAATTTTTCACGAAACCCTGTAGGTTAACGACTTAAAGACTTCATTGGGATTGCGAAGCCATACCCAACTATTTTCTATGTAGTTGCGTGATCTGATCTTGCTGTTTCTATCGTGTTTGAGTACGATATTATTTAAGATTGGCTCGAGATTTAATCTCCGATAGCAAAGAAAAAAGTAATCACAAACATCTTCTTCTCATCGTTTGTGATTCCACAATATCTTGTTTCGCTACCATACGATTAAGATTATTATGAGGTGATTGATATTTATAGGCTGTTCTTCGGGAATATAAGTCCGGTATATTAATTGGTTCCTGTTCACCTTGATTTATCAAAAGACGTAACAAAACTCTTAGGTATTTCTGTGGGAGACAGATTTCTCTATTCATATAGACTTTTCTGTGTGAGACAGATTTGTTTATCAAGTCTTCGACTTTGGGTCGTAGCAACTCTTGGTTGTGGGTGAGATCACCTAAGGGAATCAAGTGCGTAGTATCCTGCTGGGATCAGAGACGTAAGGAGTGTAACTGTACCTTGAATCAGTGTAAGATTGGTTAGGCTTCAACTACAGTCCAGTCCGAAGTTCATTGGTAGTAGGCTAGTGTCTGTAGTGTGTTATTTCTTTTCCGCATTATATTTTTTTATATAATTGAAATATCACAGGTTGTGCGTTGAATCGATCAATTGGGAAATTCAACCTTTGGTTGTTGATTAAAATTGATTGATCCTTGAACATTGGTCTTTGGTACCGCTCAAGTTATTTCTCTTGGATTCAATCGGGCTCGCAAATTCATATTTGCTGATTGCAGATTGAATTGAGAGATAGAGATATAAAACTCTTGGATATACTTTTATCTAGATTGAGTCTAACTGGCTAGTTGATTCTCTTGAAAGTATATTGGAGTTTGTCTATTCAGATTGCCAAACGAATTGTTGGGTATGGTTGTTAGACCCCCGCTTTTTCACAAACTATTAGCTTCAAAGCAATTTTTAAGTGATCGAATGATCAATACGAAATATTCCGAGTCTACATTAAATGACTGTCTCACACAAATCATGTAAGATTTTACCATGTGATTTTCACATGATCATCTTTTGACTTTCGTCAAGAATATAATATGAACTTGGTTAAAGAAAAATATTACCAACACATATTTCGAGAAATATGTAGGCGAGTTAAACTCAGCTCGAAATATCAAATGTGTATAAACGAAGTCTATATATCTATACGACTTTTGTCTCAAATATGAGATAGAGTAGATAGACTTTTGAGTGATAGATGAGTTCAATCCACATATCTTTTGTTGATGAAGTTCCACAAGATCCCCTTAGTAGTTCTTCGTCTTCAATCGATGAACGTCGTGAAGTCTAATGCTCAACTACACTTGCTATACTAATCCGAGACTTAGCTATAAGTTGATTGAACTTACGCACAACCTGATGATATTTCAATTATTTAAAAAATATAATGCGGAAAACAAATAACAAAAACACCAGAAATTTTGTTAACGAGGAAACCGCAAATGTAGAAAAACCCCAGGACCTAGTCCAGATTTGAACACCACAATGTATTAAGCAGCTACAGACACTATCCTACTCCAAATTAACTTCGGACTGGAATGTAGTTGAGATCTAACCAATCTCACACTGATCAATGTACAATCGCGTTCCTTACGCCTCTAGAACCACGCCAGATTCTGTGCACTTGATTCCCTTAGCTGATCTCACCCACAACTAAGAGTTGCTACGACCCAAAGTCGAAGACTTGATAAACCAATCTGTCTCCCACAGATATACCTATGAGTTTTATTCCGTATTTTGATAAATCAAGCTGAACAGGAACCAATTGATATACCAGACTTATATTCCCGAAGAACAACCGAGAAATATCAATCACCTCATAATAATCTTAATCGTATGGTAGCGAAACAAGATATTGTGGAAACACAAACGATGAGACGAAGATGTTTGTGACTACTTTTTATCTTGTCTATCGGAGATTAAATCTCGAGAAAATCTTAGAGAAGATAGTACTCAATCACGATAGAAAATAACAAGATCAGAACACACAACTACAGAGAAAATAGTTGGGTCTGGCTTCACAATCCCAATGAAGTCTTCAAGTCGTTAACCTACAGGGTTTTGGAAAAACCTAAGGTTAAAGGAGAGTCGACTCTAGACGCAACTAGTATCACACATGAGCTGTGGGGATCAGGGTTTGCAATCAATGTTACCTTGATAACAAAGCATTCAATATTCACCGTTAGATGAAAACCTGATTAGACTCAAGCTAATATCTTTCAACCGTTAGATCGAACTTAGCTTGTTACACACAAATGAAAATTGACTTCATTTAGATATGAGTAACCGTACCTAAACGTGTACACCTTTGTTGGCTCAACAATAGTTAACCGAAGTTAGCTATATGAACACTTTCATATCAACCTTATTAATCTTAACCATAACTAGTTCAAATGACTCAAATCAAACTAGTTCTAGAGTTGTTCAATTGTTTATATTCTCATAGAAGTATACAAGACACAATTGAAGCAAAATCGATTTTGATTCACTCGAATCAATTCATGAACATTATAGCCACGCTTTGCAAAAGGTTGCATTCCTTATTATATAAATGTATTAGTTCATGAACAAATCGATTTTAGAACATAAGTCACTCAAGTATGCAAACGGGTACACATACCTAAGTAGCCATACTTGAACCGTGTTCGCCAGTATGCAAACGGGTACGCATACTGTCGTACACTTCCATGTTTCAGTTAATTCTAGTACGCGTCCTGGTACGCGTAATATAGTATCCGGAATTCAACTGACTTCGCCAGTACGCGTACATATATGCATACTCTAGCTTCCGGACTTTACCTGACCTCGACAGTACGCATACGGGTATGCATACTGCATTCCGGTCTTGGATCAACACATATGCAAGTACGCATACTGTGCTTTAATCCAATTATGGTCAAGTGTTCTAAACTCTCATTTCAATCATTGAAAGATTCTAGGAAGATGACAATAGCTTTCTCACACAAACTATTAGCTTCAAAGCAATTTTCAAGTGATCGAATGATCAATACGAAACATTCCGAGTCTACATCAAATGATTGTCTCACACAAATCATGTAAGATGTTACTAGGTGATTTTCACATGATCATCTTTTGACTTTCGTCAAGAATATAAGATGAACTTGGTTAAAGCAAAAGCTTACCAACACATATTTCGAGAAATATGTAAGCGAGTTAAACTCAACTCGAATATCAAATATGTATAATTGAAGTCTATATAGCTATACAACTTTTTTCTCAAATAGGAGATAGAGTAGATATACTTTTGAGTGATAGATGAGTTCAAGTCTCCACATACCTTCTGTTGATGAAGTTCCACAAGCTCCCCTTAGTAGTTCTTCTTCTTCAATCGATGAACGCCGTGAAGTCTAATGCTCAACTACACTTACTATCCTAATCCGAGACTTAGCTATAAGTAGATTAGAAATCAAGACTTATAGTTTTGGCAACTAAACTTGATAACAAGCTTGAGATAGCAACGCTTGCGAGTTCGACCGAGCAGTGCTCTAACAATTTTTCTCTGGAATCATTAAACTTCGGAGCGTCTTCCAGTTTGATTCATGGACATATTCGGAGGCAATCTTATGAGATGATTTCTGATGATATAAATAAGTTGTGACTTACTCACCTACTTCCTTTCCAGGTGAGGATTGATCGAACCAATTGGTATCTCCAACTTCCTTTATAGAGCCACAGCCTCAACCACCCTTCCACTAAGTGTAGTTGCAACACCTTAGTCTATGGTGTATATCCCTCATTGAGGATTTGTAACTTTGCAGGTAGGTTTGCAGCTGTTATGTGTGATCTCATCACTTTAGCGACATCAGTGTACATTCTGAAAATCGATTATTCTTTGTCACTTCACATTTACATTTGTGGAGTACAAGAATAAATATGAGACATAGTGGGAACACACCACGAAAATTCCCGTCGTTTCCGTAGAAAATACTTTTTATTATCTCCCCCGAACTTCGGGAAGACTGTCTCATTAAAGTGATAACCCGCAAATCTAGCGGTAAGAGATCTCTTGCCAAAGGTTTTAACACGCAGATAATTGTTGGGAGTAAATATCCAACATAACTACTTAATAATTTTCGTGACCCATCATAATACGATATGGATTCGTAATTGCACATATATAGTGCAACCAAAAATGCGTAAGGATATGAATGTCAGGCTTATATCCAGTTACCAACTGGTACGCAGAAAAGGTTGACTAATATTGGGTTCTAAAACGAATTTAAGTAAAGGTGCGTTTAATATTGCATATCCCCCAAGAAGTTAAAGGTAGGTTTGTACGCATAACCATGCCTTAGACACCATCTGTAACCTTTGACAATAGCCTATGCGAGACCATGAGGTATAGGATGCTCTGCATTGATCCTATTAAATATGCAATAACCACCAAGTTCTTTTGAGGTGCACTAGCTAGCATTTACAAGGGATGGTGAGCCCTTACATGTATAATATGTTCTAGTAGTTTTCCAAACGCAAAACTTCTTGGGAACTATAACTAGCTCAAAATTTCAAAAAATTCATAAGTCACTTTAATGGTCCGCATTCTGTATGGATATTTTTCTAAATACCACCTTGTTTTCTTTGTAATATGGATTGTTCACCATTTGCATCTTAAGATGGTCTCAATACTGTTTTAATGAAGACTTTGTGAAATGAGTGATATGCTCTCTCACTTAAAAGCATAATGGGAAAGGGGTGGGTGGGTGGGGATGTGCTCCTAGTTCTTTAGAGAACACTTATTCAGAGATATGCCGTCATTTCACATTTTGTCAATCTTTCTCCCGTTTTTGTTCACTCAAATAAAGTGATGTTCGTATGAGTCCTTTCAAAACGATCATCATGTCACAACCAAAGTTACTTTATGGTTATGCCAAAAGCCTGTATGAGTCAATTCCCAACATTTCATCGTCGGAGTCAATATGTATTAAATAATCCAAATACTATAGTGATTTACGTTTCACTAGATTGACTCATTAGTTTCTCTAAAATATATTTCCTTCCAAATATATTAGAGACTATAAAAGATGCAATCAATTACATTCTCATCACTGTGAGGTTCCACATGATATCCATTTGCATGGGTTTCTTTGGAATTTAACAAGGTGTGATTATCTCTAGGTACATGTAGAGATTTTGTGACGTCTTTGTTCTATCTTGAAAACAATTTTTGAGCAGTGTTGCGCTCGATGATCCAATCCTCATAGTCACATTATAAGGAAATAGTTCAACAAATAGTTTAAATTCCTTAAGATGGTGGGAGGGAAACCACTATCTGTTAGACATTGAGTCTTGAGATATTAAATAAGTGGTCTGGCCTTATTAGTAACAAAAGTGAAATTGAACTCAAGTACTTTAGAGTAAATATATGCTACGTTTCAGGGGATGATATATATTTCATCCGGATATATCTCAAGTGCTATAGAAAATTAGTCTCGTGGGAATGATGTACTTTTCATTCCATAAGCGCAGACATTACAGCTAGTACAAATAAATAGTCAATTGTCCAGGCAAAATTCTTCTTGTCATTAAAGTTGATGTCTAAAGTATGGCCTTCCAATGGAAATTGGTTGCTAATATGGTACCCGCATTGCATTGCTTGTACCAATACCGGTAAGAAGATTCATTCCCAACTCTTTGGTGAGAGATAAAATTACATCTTAGCTTCAGTTGATACCTGTACTTTGACATCATTATTACTGGAGAAAAAATACATCTTTATCTCATGATATATATATCCTTTTTCACACGTGCTTTATATGAGTTGGTACGTCTAACCCTCATTACTTCGGCGTTCTTTCTATTTTCAATTTTTCTACATTTAGCTTAATTTGAGAAATTTCTTTATCTCAACAGGCCAAGAGAATCTCACTACACATGTCAACCACTTAATTTAGGTGAATATATTACTAAAATAGTTCTTTTATTATCATACTTCAACATATACTGGTTCGTTAGTATCATGGATGAAGTAGAGAAATGGAAATTTGTGACTCATATCATCTTTTGTGAGTTCTTCCACAAAAAATTGGAATACATGTGATTTTATTCGCAACATATCTTTTGAAAATACAGACTCTTTAATAGTCGAGCAAGTGGATTACATTCCATTGAACATTCAAATTTGGGGAGACAATATCAAGTACGTAATAATGGTCCAAGTACTTATAAACCCCAAATAAATACATTTGAACCGAGTTGGTACAACTAATTGAACAAAAGACACCATTCAACTATAGCCCATATCATATTCAAGAGAACAAAAGAGCATTAAGACCAACACTCATAATTTAAATTGATTGTTTATATGCTGTGGACTTAATTATCTTAAGACAAAAATAAACAAAACTAGACATGTTGTAAAAACAAATAAATAAGCCTAGCAAATATTCAATATAAAAACTCGCATTATAGTTACATACCTCATACTTTGGTTCCCACTTTATATACACAAAACCAGAACGCACCTGATTGTGCACACCCCAAAATCTGGAACAGGGATAGGGCAGTCCTAACCGAACCGGGTAGACCGGACCGGTGATTTTCTTCACAGATTTGCTTTTCTACTCGGAACAGACGGATTTCTCAGCAGCATCTTCCGGACAGACACGGGAAAAATCGGATTTGCTTCCTTCCACGAATTTGCTTCCTTCCGCGGACCAAAAGTATTTTTCTTCCACAAAATTTTGCGACCGACGGAAAAAAAACAAATCAACATCCTTAAATCTCTAAAATCAAGATCCCCAAATCCCTAATCATAAGCATATATGACCTAAACTTCCATTTGCAAGCTTCTCATGATTAATCAAAAAAATCTCCTTCAATTGATGAGAACCCCAAAACTTTTTTTCTCTTTAGCGGCAGGGAAGACTCGTGCTTGATAACGTGTTTAAGGAGAATCAGAGGTGAAGAGGGAGATGTAGAGACAAGAAGGAGATCCATCTTATTAGAAAGAGTAGTCGTAATACACAAGTTACATTATATACATATAAAGGAGAAACTCTAGGTAACTAGATGGGCCGCACATTCATAGACCATAGGTCCTGTAACAAAAATCACGAAGTCAAACAAGGTAACTTTAAAATGTTTGACATTTTGACCGCATTGGTGAGTTGTACCACCAAAACATTCAAAATATCCCACTGAGATATCTCATCGTAAATACGTGGAGGACAATTTGTCCACCACGATTAGTCTTCTCTCCTTTTATCAACATGGGTTTGCATTTATTTATCGGGTTCTTCCCCAAACCACTTGCTTCGTACATGGATGCCGTGCTACATTTAGAGTGGCAGCTGGGGTTTCTTAAACGGCACATAAACAATTTTTTGTAAATTTTGCATTTTTGATTTTTGAAGCTTTGTTATAGTTTACGTAGCCTCTCATGATGATCCCTGCTGCCCATTCAAAAGGCGGGAAGGCATGCATGTGCAATGTAATATGTCAATCAAAGATAAATGTTCTTAAAAGAGTTGGAACTTACAATCTCTGAGAAGTATATTCAACTCATGTTAGATCATTCGGAAAAAAGTCGTAGTATTAATTTCTCTAGAAAGAGGATTAAAATCGATAACACCTTGTTCAAAAGTCGTAATATCACATGCTAGATTAAAATGTGACTTAGCAAAGTCAGCATTTAGAAAGAAAAATGTTTTAATTTGTGTTTTCTTCTCAAAATGAACAATGCCCCTTGGCATGGAAATTTCATTACATATTCATCTTCTCATTATTGGAAAGTCAGGTCAATACAAATTATAAACGTCCGACAGACTCCACCATCAGGACTGGGATGGGAGGCATTGACCATGATCAAAGACTGGGAAGTTTGTCGGCCTCATCAATAGACTTATGCTTTTGGGACCGGGTCTTCTCTTTCAGTTAGTACCAACTCAAACAACAAAAGGAAAGTATCAACTTGCGCCATACTTGGGAAACTTGTTCCAGTGGAGGTGATATTTTTGACGTTGTTATATGGAGTTACCGAATTTCAGCGTCTTAGAACCTGACAACGCAGATACGGCATATCATCATTATTTATGTTTTGGTTTAGCAAACACCAGTAGGAAATTCTCATTTCAGTTCAGCTCAAACTAAAGGACCTTTACATGAAAATAATCGTACCATGATATCAAATCGAACTTTTTATGATTCTTCCACTAACTAAATTGATCTAGATCTTTTTCTTTTTTCCTTGACAAAAGAAAAAGAAAAAGAAAGAAGAAAGCTAAAGAATATATAGCTATCTAGTATATCATCATACGCGTCAATAACTTTCCACATGCTTATACAAGAATTCGCAAGACTGGTTCATACTTGTCGAATAATGTTTGTATTTTTGCCATTGCTTTTTCTTCAACAAACCTTCCTGAGTTCGTCCATAATTTAAGAGCTAAATTCATAATCTATTACTTCTTGGAAACTTCCAATGCATTTAATTTTAAGAAATATATCATTGTAAGCAAACACTGGTTTCTTCTTCATTATTACTATTATATTTACAGCTTGTCGTTTGTTTTGGACCCCCATATGGCATTATATTGCTGTTGTTCTTAGTAGACAAGTCAAGTCCCACTCTATAATACAAATGGAAGTTGCAACTTGGAGTGCAATAATGATGCATGACAAATTTTCAGAGTGACGCTAAAACTACTAAATGTTTTGAAAATTCATGTGAAGCTTCATCATATGCTAGAGTCTAGACGACGTTTTGAGATGAAAGTTACGTTTTGTTTTTAAATCTAACTCAACCAGACTAATCCGAATAAGATCATAATCAAAATTAAGAAGGATAAATTAGAGAGACATGGAATCAGAGAGAAAGAAGAACCACTTGTGTATAAGATCACCGAGCCCAATATAGAGCAAAATATAGGCCCACTCCTCGCTCCGGCTCGTTTGAGACTTGTCTTTTGTCATTCATTCTCGTTAACTATTTTAGATCGTAAACATAGTATGGCTATGGAAAAAAACTTACCGTCTTGTGATGCTCATGTAACCGCAAAGAGGAGCAAGCGTTTGCTCGGTCGTGTGTTGATAGCAAAACCTATAGCTTGGTAGTAGCTCGTGTAACAATAAAGGCCGGGATGATGAAAATTCTGATTGTATAGGATTTTGAATCGGGAAAATTAGGCGCAGGCCCAAAAAAATAATATTCTCATTGTGAGGTCCACAATTAATTTTTAGTTCCGTGACACCCATAATTAAGTGAAGTTATTAAAAATGTCTGCATGACGGATTATGCATCGGCATGATGGGTTATGCATCAGGGGTATAATTGGCAACACAACTTGGATATAACATATCTAATATCCGTGCCTTGGAATTTTACAAATTTTATATCGTTGGAAATCTTTTTAAGAGAGCTAAGCAACGAATACAAACAAGAATATCAAATTTTTGTTTTTCACGAAAAAATCAGAGGTGATCATCATTTTAGGAAAAAATTTCGAAAATTTGATACATAACCATTATGCAGCCACCAGAAAGATGCATAACACATTCTGCAGACGCATAACGAATTATGCAACCATTTTCTCCACTGCATAATGAATTATGCATTTGGATAACAAAGTTATGCATCTATAACAAGTTATGTAACCCTTGTTTTGGTTGATTTTAGTGCGTACATAAAAAAATTGATGCATAATGCAGTAAGCATCCATATTTACGGATGCATATCAGGTTATGCAACAATTTTTTGATGCATAAAAGATTGTGCAACAATTTTCTCGATGCATTATGCAGTCATATTTTTGGATGCATAACAGGTTATGCATCCATTTTCACGACTGCATAACATGTTATGTAGATATTATTGTAGATGCATGACAAGTTATGCAGTCTTATTTTTTGTTGGTTTCAATACTAAGAAAAAAGTAGCTGCATTACGTGTTATGCAACCGTTTTCTGGACTGCATAACAAGTTATGCGAAAAAAAGAAGTTGCAGAACGTTTTATGCAACCAATTTTGAGAACGCATAACAAGTTATGAAACAAATTTTGTAGATGCATAACCTATTATGCATCACTATTCACACCTCCATTTTCTTTTAAATGCACGTCACGTGCATCCATATCCAAGCCATAGCACACAAGCATCCATTTCCATTTCCTTGTATGTGACACTCAACTACCACAGAATAATGAACATCAAAGCCCTTTACGGCAGAAACCTAGCTTGCTCATTTCTTTGCTGTCTCCATTGCAAATCTCAGACCACACAGATTCCCCCTACAACAACATTTCATCTCGGATTCAACCTCCATCACCTCCGATCTCCCAGATTTAATCTCCAGCAAACCCCTCCACTTGGTGTTCTTGACTGCATCAATAGCCCATGATAGTCTTCATTAGCCAACTCAGCTTCCTCCATTAGCCAAATTCATTACCAACACCATCTCATGGCCAACACAACCACCAGCAGACTTTGAATTATTCAATCTTCTCAAACCCCTAAAGTCCATTGAATCTCCTTCCTATTCATACCCGTGTAAGACTAAGAATTAGTTCAATCTTCTAATCTCCTTCCTATTCATACTCGAGTTTCTCCCTGTCTAACCCAAAATCAAACTCCATATATATCAACGACTGCAACTGCTTCTCACTTACAATATAGCTCCATCCATCGTTCATACCAGATAGGGTTCTTGTTCTTCTCTTTATACCGGCACACCCAGTTGTTCAACCATCTTCAGTTCGAGTGAGCTCGATTTCATCTCGGAATTCCCTCTGCAATCGCTCCATCTATTCACTTATTCTCTGTACTGTTTCGAACTAATCAACCATCACTAAATGCATCCAGCCAACGTCCTTCTCAACCAACATCAGTGGCTCAATCGAAATTAGCCCAGCGATCGGATATATAGCACCAGCTTCCAGTTCTCTTCATCGAACACACCATTGCCAGCCAACTTCAATTGCCAGACTCCATCATCAGCCAACACTCGTTCCTTTTCTCATCATCGATATGTACAGATTCCGTCTTCACTGACTGCAACAGACATCATACAGTTCATCTTAAATCCATGAGCACCTCCAAGTACTATCACCATCAGTTCGAGAATTCCGCAGGTACAATCGAACCATCTCTGAGTCGACCAATTTCTCCCTGCTCAAAACATCTCTATTTGTTCACCAACTGGCGTAACCACTTCTTCTCCGTTCACTTCTACAGATTTTCCCAAACACTCAGCCACTTCTTATCAGAATCCTACAAATCAACATATACCTAGATACAAAACCCCGAAGAAAAAAGAAGAAAAAGGTGTTACCTTGGAGAAGAAATTGATGAGATAAGTTGAAACCCTTGTTGGAAACAGCTGCTGGAGAAAGTTATAACTATTAGGTTATGATAAAGAAGATGAAGAAGAGACGAGAATTTATTATGAAGAAAATAAGATCTTTTCTTTTGTTTTCGTCTCTATCTCTCAGAAACCGATACTTTGGAAAATATGAGTTTGTGAATAATTTTCACCCAAAAATTAGGGGCGCGTCCGAAAATTTCGGGCCGTGGATTTCACAGTGGAGAAAATCCTTAAATTGAATTTGTCCGTAGTTTTCACTTTTGAATTTTCGAAAATTTGCTAGTTGTAACCGGAGAGGAGGAAATGAAACAGTGGAATGTAATTGATGCATGAGTGATGAGTCAAATATAAAAACAAGACGAAGAAGTATTAACGTAGTACAAATATATGCGTTAGTACACAAAGTAAAAGTACAACTTGTACTTGGAAGACTCGAGACTTAATTTTCTCACATCCTTGTCAAGAAGGTTCACGTAGCATAGAATATCACATAAGGATTCTGTGTCCGTGGAGATCACATAGCCAGACAACTATGACATACTTCCAGTTGAAACTACTTAGGTTTTGGTTAATTTAGAAGATGAGACAGAGAACACAGAATACGGTAAACAAAGAAGACACTTCTTATTGATAGCAATTGTACAAAGAAAACCGTAAAGATACAGAGGGTTTATATACATAGACATTGCTTTAACTTTAGGCTAAAGTACTTCCTATCATACAACTATTTCCAAAGAGTACAAACTCTTAAAAGAGAAACTGTCGTGTATAACGTTGGGTCACATTATACACGTATATGATGTTGTGTTAACACCCTCCCACAAGTGCAACGGGTTATCCTGAACCGTTAGTTTGAACCGTAAAAGAGAAAACCTGTCTCTAGATAATGGTTTTGTGAATATATCTGCAATCTGATCCTTAGATGATATAAACCTGACATCAAGAAGTTTAGAAGCAACCTGATCACGAACAAAATGATAATCAATCTCAATATGCTTTGTCCTTGCATGAAATATAGGATTGACAGTGAGATAAGTAGCACCAAGATTGTCACACCATAGAACAGGGGGTGATTGAGTAGAAACACGAATTTCTGAAAGAAGTGATTGAATCCACATAATTTCAGCAGTAGCAATTGAAAGTCCCCTATATTCTGCTTCAGTACTTGAACGAGATACTGTTTTCTGCTTATGAGCACTCTAAGAAATAATATTACCACCCAAGAAAATACAATAACCACTAGTAGAACGTTGATCTTCAAGAGAACCATCCCAATATGAATCAATATATGCATTGAAAGATAATTGTAGAGAAGAAGATGGTCGAAGAAGTATGCCAAAGGTAGATGTATTTTTAAGATAACGAAGTATTCGCTTTACCAGACTCCATTGAAAAACAGTGGGTGCATGCATAAACTGACATACCTTATTAACAGCACCTATATCAGGACGAGTAAATGTCAAATATTGTAAGGCTCCAACAATGCTACGGTATTCAGTAGCATCAGTTAATAAGTTACTTCGATCAGAAGCTATGTCACCAGAAGTACTTAGTGGTGTTTGAATATGTTTAACACCATCCATTTTTGGTCGAATAAGAAGATCATGAGCATACCTTTGTTGAGAAAGAAACAACCCTGAAGAAGTATGAATTGCTTCAATTCCAAGAAAATAAGACAAGAAACCAAGATCTTTAATTGCAAATTCTTGTTGCAGACGATTTAGAATGGATTTAATACCAACATAATTGGAACCTGTAACAATAATATCATCCACATACACCAATAGATAAATCGTGACATATGATCCATTGTAAATAAATAGAGATGAGTCACATTTTGAAGTAACAAACCCAATTTTTAATAAAAAGGTACTGAGTCGATGGTACCATGCACGAGGAGCTTGTTTAAGGCCATAGAGAGAACGATGCAACTTGCAAACATGCGTAGGAAATCGAGAATCAACATATACTGGAGGTTGTTTCATGTACACCTCTTCTTGAAGTTCACCATATAAGAGAGCATTCTGTAGGTCAAGTTGGTGAATAGGCCAATTGGAAGATAAAGCCAATGTAAGAATGATACGAATAGTGCATGGTTTAACAACCGGACTAAAGGTTTCAGAAAAATCTATCCCCTCTTGTTGATTGTATCCTTTAGCAACTAAGAGAGACTTACAACGTTCAATTTCACCATTAAACTTGCGTTTGATACGAAATACCCATTTGCATCCAATAACATTCGTAGAAGGATCAAATGGTACTAATGTCCAGGTACCATTACGAAGTAATGCATTAATCTCATCATCCGAGGAGACACGCCAATCTGGATCCTTATGTGCTTCTGAAATACAAGTTGGTTCGCGAAGAGAATCAAATACCAGAGCATATTTAGAGTTGGGTTTAAAAATTCCATCTTTTTCCCTAGTCACCATTTGATGTGTAGATGTAGAAATAGAGTTGGGAGCCGGTGTTGTAGTCAAACTAGAGGCTGATGCAGAACTGGACATTGGAGCTGGTGCAAAACTGGATGATGATGCAGAGTCGAATGCTGGTGCTGAGCTGATCATTGGCGCAGAACTCGATGCTGATGTTGTAGTGGAAGTTATTTCTGGTGACAGTATGTGGACAGAATTTGAGTGTTCTGGTTGTGTTGTCAAAGACAAAACATTAGCTGAGACTGGTAGTGGCAGCTGTATAATTGTAGTGGCTCTGGAATCATTGGGAACTGTACCAACTTGTGGTATTGGTGCAGACTGTGTAAAATTGTTCGAACCAATTGGAACTGCACAAGCTGACAGCGACGGAGTAACAATAGAATGTGTAACCGAGACTGGTGGAGAAGAAATAAAATAGGTGAAGTAGAATTTACCTGAGAAGGAGCCGATGCCGGTGAAGGTGATGATGCGGATGCAAAGGGAAAGGTAGTCTCATCAATAACAACATGACGACTTATATAAATACGACCCGTAGGTATATGCAGACACTTGTAGCCCTTTTGAGACGGACTATAACCAATAAACACGCATGGAGATGAAAGTGGTTCCATTTTGTGAGACCTATATGGACGTAGATAAGGATAACATAAACAACCAAAGACACGAAGAAAAGTGTAATCCGGAGGAAGACCAAAAAGAGCTTCATATGGAGATGAATTATTGATAGAAGTGGAAGGAACACGATTCATCAGATAGCAAGCAGTGTAAAAAGAATCATACCAATACGAGGACGGTACAAAAGCCATGTTTAAAATTGTAAGTCCAGTTTCACGAATATGACGATGACGACGTTCTACTAAACCATTTTGTTCAGAAGTATGTGGACACGAAAATCTATGAAAAATACCAAGTTGCTTAAGATGCGGAGTAAGTTTGCGATACTCGAGTGCATTATCAGATTGAAAAATTTTAATTTTTAGATTAAATAGATTTTCAACATGCTTTTGAAACAAAAAGAATATAGAAAAGACATCAGACTTTTGAGACATAGGAAACATCCAAGTAAAACGACTAAACGCATCAATAAAAATGATATAATATCTGTAACCTTCATTAGATAAAACATGAGAAGGTCCCCATATATCGGAGACAATTAAATCTAATGGGTTCAAATAAATAGTTTTACTAGGATTGAAAGGTAACTTATGACTCTTTTGATCATGACAAGATGAACAAAACTTAATAGTCTGACTTGAAACTGGAAGAGAAAACTAAGAGACGACTTTACGAACTGTACGCATCATTGGATGTCCCAACCTAGAGTGCCAGTCTTGTAAGCTAGCACGTTCGTCTATGAAAACTTTAGGAGACTTCGAAGAACCATCAAGTTGATAGAGACCACCCCTCCTACTGCCGCGAAGAAGAACCTTCCCGGTACATCGATCCTTCACAAGACAAAAATTCGGATGAAATTCAAATAAGACATTATTATCAGTTGTGAGACGAGAAACTGACAAGAGATTATGAGAAATTTTTGGTGCATAGAGGACATTACGAAGCTGAAACTTACGGTTGGGAGTTCCCAAAACAGAAGATCCAACATTAGAAATTGGAATAGAAGAGCCATTACCCATCTGAATTTGGTCAGGACCAGTGTACTCGGTTGAGAACTGAAGACGAGAAAGATCATTCGTTATGTGATCTGTGGCACCACTGTCAGGTGTCCATGGAGGAGTTGGCAGCAAACCGGTATGAGAAGTATAGGCACGTGGTGCGGAAGCTGATGGTTGACGACGCAGAGGACGAAAACTGCGATCAAATCTGTTCCAACAATCTGGGGCTTCATGATTGGGACGACCGCATAGCTGACAGGGAAGTTTGGACGGTGCTGGAGAACGCCCTGAAGCAGGGAACCAAGATGAACTGGAGGAGATGGATGCGTTGTTAAGCCGGTTCGGAGCTGCTGCTGCAAATTGATGTTGAGAGTTGTACGCGGTCTGGAATGGAGCAGGGGACCGAGACGAGTTTGAAACAGCATTACGAGCAGGTGCTTCCAGGTTGGCTACGGGCTGAGAGTTTAAAGCTTTCCCTTGATGTTCAATTTGTAGTTCAAAAGTGAGAAGAAAGGTAAGAAAATCTTCTACAGTAAGAGAACCCATTATGGTAGTCAAGGATGTAACAATGGCATCATACGATCCGTCAAGACCAGCAAGAATACAATGACGGAATTCTTTGTCCGTAACGGTTGTATTCGCAGCTGCAAGATTATCCACCAAGTCTCGAGCATGATTGATATATTCTCGCATGGTATTTGAACCCTTCTTAAGAGCGCGTAGCTCACAATGAAGATGGTGAATTTGAGCATCGGATTTAGAGGCATATTGAGCTTCAAGAGAGTCCCATATTGCTTTCGAAGTTGCAAGACGATGAACATGACAGAAAACAGCAGGTGTAAGAGAGGAAAACAACCAACTTACCAGGATTTTATCCTGTTTTATCCATGAAAGATACGTCGGAGTAGGAGCTGCATCGACTACAGGAGATGCTGGACAGGGTTTCGTACCAGTAATTTAACCATCGAGATCATAACCCTGAAGATATGGAAAAAACTGAGCACGCCGTAGAGAATAATTAGTTTCATCTAGTTTTACAGTGATGATATGGTGAGGTTGGGAGAATTGGACAGACGACGTAACAGAAGTTTGCAAAGAAGAACTGGAAGAGTCTATCAAAGACGAGGTTGTAGAAGAAATAGTTGAAGACTCTGTAGACATTATATAGGATCGAAAAGGCTCTATGGATACCAAGTTGAAACTACTTAGATTTTGGTTACTTTAGAAGATGAGATATAGAACACAGAATACGGTAAACAGAGAAGACACTTCTTATTGATAACAATTGTACAAAGCAAACCGTAAAGATACAGAGAGTTTATATAGACATACATTGCTTTAACTTTATGCTAAAGTATTTCCTAACTTAAGATTTCCTATCATACAACTATTTCCAAAGAGTACAAACTCTTAAAAGAGAAACTGCCGTGTATAACGTTGGGTCACGTTATACACGTATCTGATGTTGTGTTAACACTTCCTCTGTACTAGAAAGAGTAGGTTTTTCACTTTTTATTTTTGCTGGTATTACAGGCAACTACGGGTGCAATAATTAATTTTCAGAGGGATGCTAATACTGGATGCTATGAATTTTTTTTCTGAAACATCTTGCTTTTCTAAACGACGTACTTTTAGCAACCAGGAATACATTGCATGCATGCATGGAAATTTTGAGAAGATTTTCATGGAGATTTCGGGTCTGATTAGGGTAGTCGCCACTCTCCAGAGTCTTTTTGTCGCACCACCGGCATCCCTCACTGCATGCCGCTCTGCAACTAACCACTGTTCTCAAATGACAATTGTGTGGTAGATGCATTGCTCTCCGACTATTTTTGACAAATTTCATTTAATTCTCTGCATGCCGATTTTGTATTTTACTAACTGAATTTTGATTCTTTTTTTCTTATTCTTTTTTCTGTTTTTTACTTTGTGAACCACATGCACGCACTTGCAGTACCTTGGATGGTGGGTGAAGTGAAACATCGAAACCAAGGCACACAGAAATCTTTTACGGTTTTACCTAACATGAAAAGATTTTCGAAAAAAATCGGTGGTTTGACCCACAGAAGTTAATTTCAGGTTATTAACCAAGTGTCGGTCTAAAACTCTATCGTTTTTTACCAATGTTGTTTTTACGTCAGTTTCAATGCTTAGTCCTATTCACTCTCTCTTTCACCAATTTTACATTAGTAGGATATCTAAATCATGTTTCTAATAGTACCCAACATCTACATGAATTCTAATTTTCCGAAATGTCTTGACCAGAGTTTATTCATTTCTACCGTAAAAGTTTAAAGATCAACAAACTTAGATGATATTACACAGAATTTGAGTTGAAAGAGAAAATTTCTTTTCAAGTGATTATTTTTAGTCATGTTGCTTCTACAATTAAAAACATATCTGATTCATGTTAAGAAAAAGTTGCACAGAACGGTGTTGGAACAACCCGTAGAGGTGTCCTCCTCGTAGTAGTGATACCATATGTTTCAGCCATGTCTAGTTCCTCACTGCTAGCACCACCAGGAAATTCCCAGTCGAACGCGTACAAGAGATTAGCAAGAATAAGTTCCACCACTGCAATGCCAAATGATATGCCAGGACACCCTCTTCTCCCAGACCCGAATGGGATAAATTGAAAACATTGACCTTTAAAATCGATGGGGTTGTCTATGAATCTCTCTGGACGGAACTCTTCTGGTTTATCCCATAATTTGGAGTCTCTTTGAACTGTCCACACATTGAGGAAAACATCTACGTTTGGAGGGAGATCATAACCACCTATTTTTGCATCGGCCGAGGGTTTCCTTGACAAAGTCGGTATAGGTGGATGCATTCTTAGTGTCTCTTTAACAATGCATTTCAAGTAGTCCATTTGATTAATGACGTGCTCTCCCACCTTATTAGTTTTGTTGCCAGCAGCCACTCTTCTTACCTCTTCTTGTGCTTTCTTCATCAGCTTTGGATTCTTAATAAGCTCCGCCATAGCCCAATCCAAGACGGTTGCAGATGTATCAACTCCACCGACAAACATGTCCTGTTCATTCACCATACTTGGAATTAAATTATGAAGTTTAAGAGCAACTAAGGATATTCAAGAGACATACAGATAGATGATGATATACCATAATTATTCCTTTCATGCACTCTCTGGTGAAACTGAGGTTATTCTTTCCGGCATGAAGCAGTATATCTAGGAAGTTTCTCTTTTCCTCTTTGCCATGATGATCGTCGCTATTATAGAGTTGCGAATTCATACAGATACGATCATCGATAATTTGATTAAAGAAAATATCTAATTCTTGAGCAGTTTTTCTCAGCTTTGCATCATATCCATTGACATAATCCAACCATTTAAGCCATGGAAAGAAATCTCCCAAACTGAATAACTCAATTAATGAGTTCGCTTTCTGAAGCAACCCCAGAAATCTTTCAGTATATTCCTTGCTGAAATTATCCCCAAGTGAACACCTAAATATAATGGCATTTAACGTATTTAACAATGTCTCGGTAAGATTAACCATGCCCCGCTCACTTGACAACCGAGCTATATTTTTAATCAGTATATCAACTTCCTCTTCTCTTATATACTTGAAAGATTGGACTCAACAGTTCAAGAACACAAAACTTCCGTAGTTGTTTCCACTGTTCATTGTATGGAGACATAATTATATCATTTCCACTGCGAAAAAGAATTTTGAAAGTTTTCACCGGGATCCTATCCGCGAAAATAGCATCATGGGTCTTTAGAATTTCAGCTACCGTCTCTAAAGATGAAACAGCAAGTTTAGGCTTGTTGCCAAATTTGAAGAACACAATTGGACCGTACTTCAAATACATTTGATGAAAAAATTGGTGAACCAAGGGAGTTATTTGATGAAAATTCCCAAAGATTGGAATCTTCGGCGGCGAAGGTGGTAAATTGAGCTTTGTGTTTGATCCAGGTTCCCTAAGGATACAGAAAATGACATAGGAAAAGAGAAGAGTTGAGAACAAAAGCATGATCGGATGAAACAACATGACTGTATATTTTGTTCTAAACAATGGGTTTTCTCAATCTACTTGGAATATCCTAAGTTGTAATGTCTAATTATTTTGGTAAGTTTAAACAAGTTCAGAAGTTAGAAGACTCTAGAGTTAACTAGAGTGTGAACAAGAGAAAGTCTGTCATAGTGTGAACTAGATGGTTAAGTCTACCAAGTAATACTGTATCTTACTTGGAGTGCAAGCAGATGTATACTTGGAGTCCAAGGGAAGTATACTTGGAAGCCAAGGGTCTGTAGCCTATAAAAAGGCAATCATATATGAATTGTAGTGTGTGAGCAAGAAATAATAATAACAAGAGTTTTACAGAACAAACTTGCTCCACCACTACTATCTTTCTATTTATCTGTTATCTACTAGGAGCTCGCTCTGTATGAGCAACACAGAAACTAAAAATCAAAAATCAACAGAAACTGAAAACTATTATTATACTTCTTGTTTGTTTTTTTTTGGATTAATTTGAGCTATAGAAGATTTTGATGTTAAGCGAGTTAAGATGAGGGCTATAATGTCAACATTACTACTATAAAAGATGATGATCATGCATAATGTCACCTGAGTAGATTTTGGATAATGCTACAGCTTATCGATCAACTCAAAAATTTCATTATGCCTATTTTCTGTGACCATAGTAGATTTTAGAACAAATTATGGTTCGCAATAAATATATAGCGTCATAAGACAGATTTTGCGTCATTGCGCAAGTTAAGGGGGAGATTTCTGGTCAGCACTTGTACCCCCAGTAAGAGTAGGTCTTTTACTTTTCAAATTGTGCAGCTTAGGGTGCAATATTAATGCTGCATAATAGTGTGATGGTATGAAGATTTGTGTGAAAGTTCATGCTTCGCTAAACGACTTTTTTGAGATGCTTAACTTTTTTTTTTCAATCACATCATAATACATTCCTTTTCACGAAACTTTCACCAGGTAGCTGTGTACTGTGTGTACCATAACAACCTCGGGCGAAAGTTACCAAAAAACTTCAAAGCCATATATTTTTGAGTGATCAAATGCCTACTACGGAGGGTTATTATCTTGTTCACCAAGCTTCCATAACCATTTCATCAGTAGGGGGCTATGTGTTCACAAGGCACAAATATTGAATAATCTGGAAAACATTGCATGGATGGAGATTTGAGAAGATTTACATGGAGATTTATGATTTGATTAGGGTATTCTCCAAAATGGCAAAATCTTTTTCTTCTCACGACTATTTTGTTTTCGCATCTATCTGCACCACCGGCATTCCTCGCTGCATGCCATTCTGCAACTAATCACTGTCCTCAAATGACAACTGTGTGGTAGATGCTCTACGATTATTTTTGGCAAATTACAATTAATTCTCTGCATGCCAAATTTTGTATTTTACTAACTGATTTTGATTCTTTTTTCTTTTTCCCACTGTCTTTTACTTTGTGAAATCAAAACCATCCATTCCTCCAAATTTGTCACGTAGGAAGGAACCGTACATGCAGTACATCGCAACCTTCGAATGGTGGCGGAAATGAAACATCCAAACCTCGGCCCACTGGATTCTTTCACCTAACATGAGAAGATTTTCGAAGAAATCGGTGGTTTGACCTACAGATGTCGTTACTGTTAGGTTGTTAACCAAGTGTCGGTTTAAAACGAGACCTTTATCGTTTTTTTACAAATGTTGTTTTTCCGTCATTTTCAAAGTTCAAGTCTCACTCACTCCCTCTTTTACCAATTTTACCCTAGCAGAATCTTATACGGATATCCACTATAAATGTATTTATTTTACCCTAGTTGGAATCTGATAGGAATATCCATTATAAATTATTTTCTGTAAATCGTTCTTCCATTAGTACCCCCACATGAAAATGAATTCTAATTTAAGAAAGTTAAAATAATACCTCGGATTATTTAGTTTTTATTTTTATGATAAAAGTTTATTAGAAATCAATAAACTTCACCCATAGTATGATATTTGGGTTTGAAAAACTATTTTTTATTCTATATTTATTTTGTACTAGTGGTTGTTTATCATGTTGTATTCTACAGTTGGGTATATATATCTTATTAATGTCAGGAAATCGATAAATTATTAAGTGAATTTAAATGATCGTGTACTAGATCAAAAAGTAACACATTGTACTTCATTATATATTTGGTAGGCCTTTAGTAGCTATGAATATGCGGAGGAAATTGTTTTCTACCTGCTGTTTTCCCAGAATATTTATTATTGAGTAATCATAAAATCATGAATCTAATGAAATCATTGATTTTACCTAATTTGTGTCAGGAAGTCGGTAAATTATTCAGTAGACGCAAATTGTCGTTTATTTGTTTCTGCTCTTTCCAGACGTAACATATTGTACTTTCATGATTGAGTAGTTATAAAAATGTTGATTCGGTAAAGAAATTGTCGTCTACCAGTTATTTTCCCAGAGAAAAATTATTTACTTTTTTATGGGATAATTATAAAACTGTAGATTCGCTAATAAAAAATTGTGTATATTCATTGTTGTTCTTCCAGAACCTAATACATTGTACATCATTATTGAGTAGTTATGGTTCGGTTAAAAAATTGTCGTTTACATACCTATTTTTTCCAGAGTATAAAAATAATTACAAAACTGCAGATTCGCTAATGAAAATCGATGATTCTTACCTGATTTGTGTCAGGAAATCATTGAATTATTAAGTCTATGCAAATTGTCGTTTAATGGTCGTTTCTTTTCTCAAACGTGACACGTTGTGCTTGATCATTGACTAGGAATGCAGATTCCGTAAAGAAATTGTCGTTTACTTGTTGTTTTCCCAGAGAACATATAATTATGCACTTTATTATTGAATAATTATAAAACCGCGAATTCGCTAATGAAAATCAGTGATTTTTACCTAAATTTTGTCACGAAGTCGGTAAATTATTCGGTAAGCGGAAATTGTCGTGTACTGGTCTTTGCTCTCTCCAGATGTAACACATTGTACTTCATGATTGAGTGGTTATAAAAATGCAGATTCGGTACAGAAATTATGGTCTAACTGTTACCCTCTCAGAGAAAAATTATGCACTTTATTATTGGATATAATTATAAAATTATAGATTCACTAACAAAACTTAGCGTTGCCTTATTTGTGTCAAGACAGTGAATTAGAAAGTAAGTGAAAATTGTTGTGTACTGATTGTTGTTCTTCCGGGACCTAATACATTGTACATTATTATTGAGTAGTTATGAAAGCGAAGATTGGGTAAAAAATTGCCGAATACCTGTTGTTTTTCCAGAATATAACTGTGTACTTTATTCTTAAATAATTCCAAAATTACAGATTTACTAATGAGAATCGATGATTTTTACCTGATTTGTGTCAGGAAATCAGTAAATTATAAAGTAAATGCAAATTGTCGTTTACTGGTCATTTCTTTTCCAAAAGATAACACATCATATTTGATTAGTGAGTAGACTTGAAACATAAATTCGGTAAAGAAGTTGTCGTTTACTAGTTGCTTTTCCAACATATGATTGTGCATTTTTTTTTTTAATTTTAATAAAACTAAAAATTTGATAATAAAAATCAAAGACTTCTACCCGTCATGAACTCAAGACATATGAAGGCTGTTTTGGTCAACTTATCATCCCAAATTTGTAGACATGATTTCTATAATTCTTAAAACAAAAATTACAAAAGTACTTCAAGGGTATTATAGGTATTACGAGTTCTCCATTTCCAAAGAAAAACATACATGCATATGACTTTGCAGCCTATTTAAGAAGCGCAAGGGAATTAGAACCTTCACACTGCACTAGATCCTAAACAATGAGAGAAACATTTGAAGAAGAGAATGTAATCTCTACTGTCATTACTGAAACAAAATCTCTCCCTAATTTCTAGATCTTACAATCTTCAAAATGGATAATGGCATCAGTAGGAGCTACATAGAAGTAAATTATGAAAATGAGTATTCATTTTCAGAAGTTTATGATGAATATCTTTCATCACTCTCTTCTTCGTCTCCTTCTTCTTCTTCAGTTCCAGAGTATTCATTTTCAGAAGTTTATGATGAATATGTTTCATCACTCTCTTCTTCGTCTCCTTCTTCTTCTGCAGTTCCAGAGTATTCATTTTCAGAAGTTTATGATGAATATCTTTCATCACTCTCTTCTTCTACTCCTCCTTCTTCTTCTGCAGTTCCTGAATATTCATTTTCAGAAGTTTATGATGAATATCTTTCATCACTCTCTTCTTCCACTCCTTCTTCTTCTTCCCCTTCATCTTCTTCTCCTTCATCTTCTTCTGCACTTTCATATGATTGTTCATCATCTGATGATCAATTATATTCTGTTTTCAACAGTCTTCCACAACTCGCAGAGTGGTCGACAGAAGATAAGAAGTTATTTGAGAATGCTCAGGCTGAAACCAACTACTTGAATTTGCCCGAGAATTTCCAAAAGATGTCATTAACGATACCTGGCAAAACCATTGAAGAAACCGGGCAACATCATCAACTACTTGGTGGTAAAAAAAATCCCATACCCGTCGATGATGATAACCATAATAAGAAAAATGTCATCGCTCCTACTACTGGATCTATAAGCAGAAAAGGAAAGGAGAAAGTAAGTGATGATAAGAACGAAGTACCAGTCGATTCTTCTTGCAGAGCTAGAATAAAGGCTATTCTCAGTCGGGCACGGCATGGTTTGCAGAGACCTTCAAGAAAAGGGTTTGGAGTTGGAATCAAAAAGCCAAATAGAAGGACTCCTATTCCTTGGACTGAAACTGAACACAGGTTTGTATTTTCATCTTTATTTATCTCTCCAATTAAGTTGCTAATATCCTCATTGAAAAAGATTAAAAATTGGAAATTCTCTGTGGTGTTGGCAGGTACCAACTTAAAGAGTGTTTTGGAGTCGTACGAGTACTAGAATGATTAACAATCCATATTTTAAGAAGAATGCCATTTTTGTGTAATGTTTTTCGTTCTAATTACAGGTTGTTCCTGGCGGGATTGGACAAACATGGTAGAGGAGACTGGAAGAACATTGCCAGGCACTTTGTGCCTACCAGGAGCGCAGCACAAGTTGCCAGTCATGGCCAGAAACATTACATCCGCCTTGCCAAGCAACCAAAGGAGGTGGAGGGCGGAAATCAAGAAGGACAAAGGACTAATACTGATACTGTCAATAGGCATCGGGGTATAAGCAACATCAGCGTAATAAAGGAAAACGGCAGAAGCGGTTGGTCAGGGTATGGATCTAGCTCTAGCAGCACCTATCCTCATGGAGCTAATATCACTAAGTATAAACCCATTGTTCCAGTTCTATATCCTAGCCGTGACCGAAATTTCTTGCTACCATTCATTGCATCTCGTAATCGTAAGTCTAAACTATTCCGCTGGTTGTGCTTCAGATCATCGTACATATCAACTAGAGGTAGCCAGACACCAATTTGGCACCAGCAGGAGCAGGTCTTGAACTCATCAGTGACCAACTATGGTATGAAGAGTGCATCATCCACAAACCAATACTCGTACCAGCCCGCACATATTAATGGAGCAATGAGGATGAATTACCCATCAAACGGTGCTGAACAAATGATGATCGACAACCATCTGCGCAGCAATACTGCATCAACGAGCAACCACTTGACGTCGAACAATATTATGCTTAATGGAAGAATGACAGCTTTGGATGACCAATCCAATGCCTACATTCTCGAGAGCAACAACGCATATATATTATGATCTTACTGCCCGTCCATATATCACCCAACCAGAAATAGTGCTGCAAACAATAATTAACTCAACCAAATGTGAGAACACAGGGTAGCTAAGGATGAGTAATTATCTAGTGACAAAAAATAATAATGTAAATAAATGAGAGCATGTAGTGCTCTGGGAATAATGTAGTTAAATAAGGTACCAGCATATGGAAGGACGAAGCTGGTGAACAAGTATGAAGTTTTTAAATAAGACGAAGACCCTTGTGTTGTCAGATATAAAAATAAAAGTTCTATGTACGTAATAATAAGATGATGAACTCAGAATTCTATTGCAACATGAACTTGTTTCTCTTTTGTCAACATTAGTTAAGCTTTTTTAATGAAATCCCTCTCTTTATCAGTGTTTTTTTGCTTCACATCAGGCTATTCATGTAATGTCTTGCATTACATAGAAGATATTTCTGATTTTACCACATTTCTTAGTTAAGAACATTGTATTTGAATCAACCAATTTGTCTCTTAAGAGCTGAAACTGATAACCCCAAATCTTGAAGTGGTGATTTTTTGTTACATCATTCACCTACAAGCTACTAGCAACATGCTATAGCAACAATATCAGCTGCTGCTCAAGCATGGTTACCTCCAGAAGAGATTGCTTCCTTAGATCTCCAGTAAAGCATCCATATATTTCATAAGAAAGTTGACAGCATTTTACCTCTAAAGATTTGAAGAACTCACCATCTCCTTGACTGAAAAATTGCTTTGTCAGTAACTGATAAGATGACGCCAAAACTGAAATATTGATGTAGAATCACCATCCAGTCCGTCATTTCCCTTTCTTCCAAATCTGTGTGTGAAAGAGAGAAATGATCAAAAAAAAAAATCATTCCAAATTTGAGAATCGTTTTAGGATTCCAAAATTTCGCTTATCCCTCCCTGTGCTTGGGAGGAGAGTTAAAAGTTAAAACAGACAGTTAAGGATTGAAAATTTGTTGGTAATTTATTTAGCTTATAATACTTTTAGTCCCACATCGTATAGATTACCCATTCGCCTATGGTTTATATGCCACAAAGACCAGATAAATGAGTTGCTATGGCTATGGCGTCCGCCCCATTTTTTTTGTTTTTAGTGGCCTTGCCTCTCTGAAGCTTAATGTCTCAGTTTTGGAGCCTTTGATTCCGAAAGAAGCATTTGATCCAACAGTTTTAGTTGGGAAACTTGTTTGTTTTCTTCATGTTACTAACACCTACATCTGCAGTCCTGCTCTTGTAAGCAATTGATCTCAATTTTCTACTCTCTGGCTCAGTAAATTATGTTTGAATGTTTTTTTCTCTTTTCTTAATGATGTTTTTAATATTTTCTTAACTCATTGTTCAAGTTTTCTATTTTAATGTTACGAAACAAGTACCAAAGGGACATATTTGGACCCAAGGAGAAAACTGTTGGATATATGGTGATATGGTTAACACATTCAGGGTTAACCATGAAATCTCTCTCTCACTCCTCTCTTGATCCATGAAATCCAACAAACACATATATGCCTCACAAGGCTCACGCTAATTCGATCTAGTTCAGTAGGGTCTTATTCAAAGCAAGGTGTTTTGCAGGGTGAGTTTTCTTTTGTTTGTTATATGAGCATGTTTACTGTCCAGATTTGAATTGTGAATGTGTTGGTGCAGACTTCATACACACATTTTATATGGATATTAGTCGTAAGTAAATATGAACATTGTTTTGGACTTACAAAACCATTTGGCCAACCTTATTATCCTCACGGCATCCATCATTCATTGTCTCAACTTCTTAACTCTTTCAGTTTTGTTGCCAAAATCTTTCTAAACACTGCAACAGGTTCATCACATCTACTATCACCATCCTGTCCAGTGTCCATCACTAAGTTTCTTTCTAACAACACAACCTTGGATTTACTAAAATACACTAATATCTTCCCTACATACACAGCGAACTTGTGAATACCTTCACTCCCTGTTTGACTTTGAATCCACATAACAAAGCCTGTTTCTTCGAATCTAAATCACCTACCAGTACTGTGTGACCCTAATAGGTCCATATCAATCTATATCCAAGACCAAATTCGACTAAAACTGTCTACTTTCAACACGAGTAGAGACCCGTAACTTCTCACTCTTTATTTTTCTCCAACTCGAATTCTAGCCAAATTTGATCCAATCAGATACCCTTACCAGTCATGTTAGGCTAAATCAACACTTCCCAATCAATTTCATCCATTAAGTCTCTTAGGAACCCCTTCAAATCTTCAACCCTAATTCGGCAGGTCAAACAGAATTTTCCCGCCAAAATTTCAAATTCAAAAGGTTGAAAATGACTACCCCTTATCTAGTTCTGGTGTCCGTTTAGCAATTTGGGGTATAAATAGCAATTCCTGGGGTGCGAATAGCAATTTGGGGCTGTAAATCGTAAAAGAAATCCTAGGTGCCTTTAGCGACTCCTCTGGGTGCCTTCAACGCAATCCTGGGGTGCCCTTATCCAAAGTTGCAGAGCCTTTAACACTTTTCTGAGTGTCTTTAGCGATTTTTCGAGCCGATTTCTCCATAAATGCTTATTTTCCAAAAATACCTACACAAACATAAAACACTATAATAAGTACAAAATTGAGCACTAACAACATATAAACTTGAGACTAATTGGACACATAAATATGTCTATCAAATACCCCCAAACTTATTGTTTGCTTGTCCTCGAGAAATCTAGTCTACAAAAAAAATCCAAACTCATTGTCGCAGGTATCGCGGTTGCACTTAGCGTGTGAAACAAGCCTTTAAACCCCTAGGTGGCCCTAGCGGCCGAGTTATAGTCTCGAGAGGGTATACAAGAGGTGTACTCACAAAACCTTTACTCCAAACCCTAGCTACATGTGCAGAATTAAGGAGCGACACTAAAGAATCTCCTTGGTTGGCATACTTTCATTGATCATAAGAGAAAGTACCCTGACGCGAGTCATATTCATATATATAAGTGACAGAGTTCTACTCAGATAGTCGCACTATGGATATCAATAATCGGAATCACACAAATGAATAGATTAATAATATGGATTATAGAGATAGATAGTTCAAAACGATGTTTTCTAAGGTGAATGGTGTTTCCCATATCTGTCCGAAGGCCTCCGCGAAGATGAACCTATGAATCCCGATGGATTGAGATACTGGTCTGGACTAATATCAACACAGCTTGGCATATACAAGGGAACCAGCGGTCGATTTTATTGAACTATAATAAACTTTTCATTTTTTCAAATTTTTTTTAACTACATGATTTGAACTTTTGGATCCAAGTGCATGCTTCTTGTCAACAGATTACATGATAGTTCCTATGGATCCTGCATTCCACGCTTGTTTAGGGGACATACACAGGAAAAACACACACATATTGCTATCCAAATGCTAATTAATTCATTTTAATTTCGTTTGGTCTGATTGGTCTGGTCTCTTTGTAGTGTGATGATTCCATTCTAATACTTGAACTCTGTCTTTTTATGAATAGACTTTGTTATTGGGTTCCTTGATGAGTGCTAAAAAGTGCATATTTCTATATATTTTTCTTGGCATTTAACTCATCTTTTGTGCATTAATTCTACATTTTATCCCATATTCTGTATTTTCTTTGTTTTCAAGAATAAATATTTTTATTAATTAATTTTGCATTTTTAGATAATAAATAAAGTTTGGATGAATATCGGAGCAAAAAGAGCAGAAAAGTAGTGAAAAGTCGGGAGGAATTACACAAGGAAGCCGCGAAGAATGTTGTGCGCAAGACCAAAAGGCTAGAACTGGGCTTGAAGAGGAAGAATTGTCCTTAAAGAAGATATGGGCTTGGCATACCCAAGGCCCAAAACCCTCACCCAAATCCATTTCCTATATCCATACCCGTTTCCCTTTCTAGCCGTCAGATTGGATCATCTCAGCATCCTATGGTCGCTTCATCGTCGTGCATCGAAGTCTGAAGCTCCTGTCAAACACTACAGCACCTAACTCCATCTAGAGCCGTCAGTTTCGTTGTACTTCCGCATCCAACGGTCGCTCCTCGCTTCCTTCTGTCTCGCCGTTAGATCGATCCATCATCTTCCGCATCCAACGTCGCATCCTCGCTGTTCATCAACAATTGCTAAACCCGCTCAACACCCGAGTACCAAATACCCTATACCCAAAACAAACGCACCCCAATATATTTTCCATCGACTTCTTCTCTTTCTCCCTCACCCTCTGCAACACCACCATACCCTGCCGCACCACCATTCCCACCACCTTCTCCTGCTGCCTCCACCAACTCGAGCAAAGCTCGAGTAAACAAACCCTCACACATCACCATCACTCTTCTATCCACCTATTATCAGCCTACATCTTCACCTTCTCCTCTCAGTGAAGAATTAGGTTAATATTAGTTGGAGTAGGGGTAAGGATTAGGGCACCAACTCGCACCAAAGAAGCATGGGAGGAAGCAGAAGAATGGGTCGAAGGCTATGAAGCAAATCAGAAAAGTATGGGTAAGATTCAACAAACCCTAATTTCAACTGTATTTGGGTATTTTTGGGAATTGGGTGTATGAACCCTAATTATGTAAATTGGGTATAAATAGAAGGTGTTTGGTGCTGTTGTGGGCAGGCCTGGACTAGCCAGTGCACCACCAAGAGGACTGGACTAGCCAGTTCCTCAATTGTTCATGTCATGTTTTTAGTTCAACTGTTTTGTGTTATTTTCAATTGTTTTGCACTGTCAATTATGTTCTAACCTGTTCTGCTAGGTTTGAGATGAAGCCCTAGCTTATTGCTTGTTATTCATGCTCTTGTCAGTAGCCATGATGTGTGTAAATGCTCATAGTGAAACTCCATCTTAGGGCTTCAACACTAGTCTTTCACATTGGATGTCAGGCATCCATTGTAGTTAGAATCATCTAGTGTTGCTGAACTGCAACTCATGCTTAATTTTATATATTGTTCTTTTGATTAATTGTGCTTTAAACAGACAGTTAATACTTAGGGAAGATACCTTAGTTGTGATAGGAGATTTCATATCAAAATGACCCTTGATATATAAAGGATTGACATCCCTTTTGCTGGTGGTTATAGAAAAACAAAGTTACTGTCAGTGATGAATAGTCAGTGTGAGTTAGAGGTGGATTCAAAATCCCTAGCATGTTCCTGTTTACTTGCTTTACATTCTACTGTTTTTCAGTTCAGTCACTGCCATCATCTCAAGTGTGTTTTAACACAACCAAGACTCTTTGTTACAACTCAGTTTTAGTGAAACTCTAAGCTTCAACTACACACACCTTGTCCCTGTGGATCGACCCGTATTTGCATTGTTCTACACCTCGACACCGTGCACTTGCGGTATTAGTTTGTGACTCTTTTAGAGAGCCACAAAGTTTTTGGCGCCGTTGCCGGGGACTGGTGCTGTGTTGAAGTTGTTTTCCTGCTTACATTTCTGCATCATAACTTGCATATTCATCTTTGCATTGCATTCCTGCATGAGCATTTAGTGTAGCATCTAGTGTAATTTTCCTGTTCTTTGTAGCTTGCTCTTAACTGATAACTCTGTTGAGTAACAGGTGCCTTCTCCAACTGACCTGTTGCTTGCCAAGGACCTGTTGCTGCTTTACCTGTGCTCAACCCTTGGTGCTGCTGCCAACCTGAGCTGCTGTGGCTCCTGCTGTTGCTGGCTGCCTGGTGCTGTTGCTGTTGCTGCTGTACACCTGTTGTTGTTCCCTGTTCCTGTTGCTGCTGCCAGCCTCTGCTGCTGCCAAGACTGCTGCTGCTGTGCTGCTGCTGCTGTGCTGCTGCATGTTGCTGCTGCTGAGTGCTGTGTAGCCCTGCTGTTGCTGGTGCTACTGTGCTGCTGAGGGGAAAATCACAAGCCCAACTGGGCCTGCTGAAGTTGCTGCCAAGCTTAACAAGTTGAGCCAAGCCCAACTGGGCCTGAACAAAGACAAAAGCTTAGGATGATCCAAAGCCCAACTGAGCTTTTGCAACCAAACTGAGCAGCTGGGCTGTGCTTAAGCAAGTAAGCCTAAACCCATTAAGAGAACCCAACCTGTGGGCTTCCATTTTTAATTTGTGGGCTTGTAATAATTTTTTCTATTTTTCTGTTGGGTTTGTAATTAATTTCTTGTGGGCTTGTTTGTTTAATTTCTTGTGGGCTTGTGGTTTTAGATTGATTTGGGCCTGTTGTTTAAATTAAAGAAAACTGAACTTTTGAAAGCCCAGTTGGGCCTCATATTTTAGTTAGTAGCTAGCCAAAGCCCAACTAAATTTCTGGGACTGTGGGCTTAACATCCATTTGAAAACTAAACATTTACACTGTGGGCTTGACCCAAAAACAGAAAACGTTTTCAAAGCCCAGTTGGGCCTCGACCTTTGGCTATTTAAGAGCCCAAATTTCAAATTGTTACCTGGGCTTGTTTCTGAACTGTGGGCCTGAACCAAAGTTCAAGTGGGCCAAAATTTCAAAATTCCAAAAACCAACAATGAGTTTTACTCACCATCAGTGGGCCTGTTTTTCAAAAACGTAGCTGGGCTTCGCAAAACCCAACAGTGGGCTTGGTCTCCTTATCCCATTAAAAACCAAATTTTTCTTTTTCCCTAAAAAACCAAATTTTATTCCAGCAACCCATTAAAACCAAAAGGCCTTGCTCCCGATTTTAAAACCAAATTTTTTCTTTTTCCCATCAAAACCAAATGTCTCCCGACAAAACCAAATTTTTCCCAAAAAGTCCAATTTTATTAAAAACCAAATTTTCTTGTATAAAATCTAGTAGATAGTTTCTTAGTTAAATCTTTTGTTTCTTTTGTATATATAGTGCTAATCCAATATGATCTCGGCTAAAAAAATGTTGGATTTTTGCCTTGAATAACGGAGTTCTAATCTTGCTTTCGCCGAAATCGGGTATTCTCTTTCCTTTTTCTCTACTCAGCATAATCCTCTCCATATGTTGTATTATAATTCTTTACATCTTTTGAAACATTGAGGACAATGTTTAGTTTAGGTTTGGGGGTATAGAGTAGATACCACGATCACATGCCATAATTGAAAACAAGAACTCCTTCTTTTTGAACTCTTCCTTTTTGAAAAAAAGAAAAAAATCAAAATAAAAAATTAAAAATTGAAAAAAACATAAAAATGAAGCTCATTTACCTTGAAATGTTGACTCTTGTGCAAATATGTAATTCTTAGGAGTCTTAGTCTAGATATTTAGGCACCCTGATTCTAGCACAATTCACATAGTGATAAGAAACTTGCACGCGCACGATCTACCAATACATGTATAGCCTCATCCTTGAGGTGTTCTATCGGAAGTTTTAGTTGCCAATCACTTTAGAATACTGAACGAAACTTGACTAGCTTGTTCTTTGGTTGGTTGGGATAGAAGGTGGAGGTTACATTAAGAAAGACAACCATCGAATTTAACTGGGTGCATCAAAAAGGGATACCTCTTGCAAAGTGTCATGTAATTTTTTTGTTTCCTTTTGTATATGTATCAAAAGTGTTTCCTTATAATAAAAAAAAAAAAAAAAAAAAAAAAAAAAAAAAAAAAAAAAGAAAAATCAATCAAGTATTTATCAATCCCATCCTCTCTTGTTCCAAAAATAAAAAGAGAGTACTCAATGTAAATAAGAGTCATGTAAAGAGTCATCTTTTGTGTTTTTTTTGTAATAAGCAAGGAAGGGTGCATGCCATTGATGTACAACGCGAGTAATTGTGAAATACCTCCAACTCATTCACAATTCTCGTAAAGTTCGGACAGCTAGCTAGATTTCGACCTCAGTTCTTAGCCTGAGAAACTATCTCTTGGTGATTAGTATTCATAACATCCGATCTTTCTTTACACATGTGTAGATACACTTTACACTCTTATCACATGTCTTTATTTGTTATCAGTGCTAGGATTGTGCCTTTGATAGCTAGATTGACATCTCCATTTTGCTGTGAGCTTAAACTGTCTTGCACATGTCACATTTGATGGAATATGAGCTTATATTTTGTCCTAGAACTTTGTAGGTACGTTCTAAGCAAACCTTCACGAGACTTCACTCGTCCACTAGGGACACTTAGTGGTTTAAAAGGCTTAGTGCATATGCTAAATGCATTCGAGAGACCAGCGACAGTGGTATAGGTAGGATTTCCTTAGTTTTGTTTTACTTGAGGAGAAGTAAAATTCAGGTTTGGGGGTATTTGATGAGTGCTAAAAAGTGCATATTTCTATATATTTTTCTTGGCATTTAACTCATCTTTTGTGCATTAATTCTACATTTTATCCCATATTCTGTATTTTCTTTGTTTTCAAGAATAAATATTTTTATTAATTAATTTTGCATTTTTAGGTAATAAATAAAGTTTGGATGAATAGCGGAGCAAAAAGAGCAGAAAAGTAGTGAAAAGTCGGGAGGAATTACACAAGGAAGCCGCGAAGAATGTTGTGCGCAAGACCAAAAGGCTAGAACTGGGCTTGAAGAGGAAGAATTGTCCTTAAAGAATATATGGGCTTGGCATACCCAAGGCCCAAAACCCTCACCCAAATCCATTTCCTATATCCATACCCGTTTCCCTTTCTAGCCGTCAGATTGGATCATCTCAGCATCCTATGGTCGCTTCATCGTCGTGCATCGAAGTCTGAAGCTCCTGTCAAATACTACAGCACCTAACTCCATCTTGAGCCGTCAGTTTCGTTGTACTTCCGCATCCAACGGTCGCTCCTCGCTTCCTTCTGTCTCGCCGTTAGATCGATCCATCATCTTCCGCATCCAACGTCGCATCCTCGCTGTTCATCAACAATTGCTAAACCCGCTCAACACCCGAGTACCAAATACCCTATACCCAAAACAAACGCACCCCAATCCATTTTCCATCGACTTCTTCTCTTTCTCCCTCACCCTCTGCAACACCACCATACCCTGCCGCACCACCATTCCCACCACCTTCTCCTGCTAAACAAACCCTCACACATCACCATCACTCTTCTATCCACCTATTATCATCCTACATCTTCACCTTCTCCTCTCAGTGAAGAATTAGGTTAATATTAGTTGGAGTAGGGGTAAGGATTAGGGCACCAACTCGCACCAAAGAAGCATGGGAGGAAGCAGAAGAATGGGTCGAAGGCTATGAAGCAAATCAGAGAAGTATGGGTAAGATTCAACAAACCCTAATTTCAACTGTATTTGGGTATTTTTGGGAATTGGGTGTATGAACCCTAATTATGTAAATTGGGTATAAATAGAAGGTGTTTGGTGCTGTTGTAGGCAGGCCTGGACTAGCCAGTGCACCACCAAGAGGACTGGACTAGCCAGTTCCTCAATTGTTCATGTCCTGTTTTTAGTTCAACTGTTTTGTGTTATTTTCAATTGTTTTGCACTGTCAATTATGCTCTAACCTGTTCTGCTAGGGTTGAGATGAAGCCCTAGCTTATTGCTTGTTATTCATGCTCTTGTCAGTAGACATGATGTGTGTAAATGCTCATAGTGAAACTCCATCTTAGGGCTTCAACACTAGTCTTTCACATTGGATGTCAGGCATCCATTGTAGTTAGAATCATCTAGTGTTGCTGAACTGCAACTCATGCTTAATTTTATATATTTTTCTTTTGATTAATTGTGCTTTAAACAGACAGTTAATACTTAGGGAAGATACCTTAGTTGTGATAGGAGATTTCATATCAAAATTACCCTTGATATATAGAGGATTGACATCCCTCTTGCTGGTGGTTATAGAAAAACAAAGTTACTGTCAGTGATGAATAGTCAGTGTGAGTTAGATGTGGATTCAAAAGCCCTAGCATGTTCCTGTTTACTTGCTTTACATTCTACTGTTTTTCAGTTCAGTCACTGCCATCATCTCAAGTGTGTTTTAACACAACCAAGACTCTTTGTTACAACTCAGTTTTAGTGAAACTCTAAGCTTCAACTACACACACCTTGTCCCTGTGGTTCGACCCGTATTTGCATTGTTCTACACCTCGACACCGTGCACTAGCGGTATTAGTTTGTGACTCTTTTAGAGAGCCACCATTCCTTAACTCCTACAACCAAGATGCTTCCACCCACTTAGACTGGTTAGTGTCATCCTGAATTGGCACAAATTTCTAGGATCTGAAGTTTTATTTTTGTTGTTTTTCTAAAATTTATATATATATATATATTCATTTCTATTGCATATAGTAGAGATGTACAATTTATTTTTTAAATTACAGAACCTTTGGTTGGTAACCGAGCAACGAGCTGAGCTCCAACCCCTTTCTGAATAACAACACCAACCTATGGAAAATAAAACTTCCTAAACCCCTTTTATATATTATTTAATTTTTTATTTTATTAAAAACTAACTAAAAGTTTTTCCCTCACCCCCGAACTTAAACCTAACATTGTCTCAATGTTTCAAATTAAAGTGCAGTACCAAAAATATAAGTAACAAGAGGAATTAGTAAAGAGAGAAGTCAGAAAGATAGTACCTGGATGAAGTGTAGCAATCCTTCCATGGGGAACAAGAAAAATTAAAAGTAAAATTCCAATAATGTACGAAAAGAGTATGGGTTGCATCCCATGGAGTGCTAAGTTTAGTATCTTCAGCCAGACTTTGTTACCCATTAAAATTAATCCTGGTAGACAGGATCTCTCAGCTCTGATTCTTCTATTGCATGACTAGGTAACTCCAAGAATGGTTTCAACCGTTGATAGTTAACCTTGAAAGTTTCCCCGTTCTTAGGATTTTCAACTTCAACTGCAGCATGCGGAAGAACAATTTTGACAAAGTATGATCCGGTCCACCGAGACCTCAATTTACCGGGTAAAATATGTAGACGAGAATTGTAAAGGAGAACTTTTTGACCTGGTTCAAATGTCTTTTGAATAGTCGATTTATCATGAAATATTTTTGTTTTCTCCTTGTAAACTTTCGCACTCTGGTAAGAATCATTACGAATTTATTCTAACTCATTGAGTTGCAGGCTACGGTTATCAACAACAGTAAGGAGGTCAAAGTTTAGCCGTTTAATGGCCCAATAAGCTTAGTATTCTAATTCTACAGGCAAATGACAGGCTTTACCGAAGACAAATTTACACGGAGACATCCCAAGTAGAGTCTTAAAAGCGGTTCAGTAAGCCCACAAATCTTCTTCGGGTATGGTTTACTGTCTTCTCTAGAATCTGTTTGATTTTTCTATTAGACACTTCTACTTAGCCACAAGTGTGTGGGTGATAAGGTGTAGAAACTTTATAGGTAATGGAGTATTTCTTCATGAGTGTCTCGAAAGACCGGTTACAAAAATAGGAACCTCCATCACTAATGATTTCTCTAGGCATACCAAATTGAGAGAAAATATTGTCTCTAACAAACTTGCTCACAATGTGGCGATCGTTTGTCTTGGTTGATATTGCTTTTACCCACTTAGACACGTAGTCAACAATAAATAAGATGTAAAAGTTTTCATGGGAATTGAAAAAAGGACCCATAATATATACCCAACACATCAAATATTTCTATTATTAGTATAGGACTAAATGACATCATATTTCGTCGGGTCAACTTCCCTAACTTCTGACATCTTTCACAACTTTGACAAAATAGGTGGGCATCCTTAAACATAGTTGTCCAATAAATACCGTATTACAAAACCTTCGCAGCCATTTACTTAGAACTAAAGTAGCCCCCACAAGCTCCTGAATGACAGAATGTCAAAACACTGGAGATTTCATTGTCAGGAATATAACGATGGATGGTCTGGTCGGGGTATTATTTGAATAAGTACTTACCATCCCATAAAAAGTATTTAAACTCGGACAAGAATTTAGCTCTATCCTGTTTAGACCAATGGTCGGGAATTTGACCAGTTACCAAATAATTGACAATGTCAGCAAACCGGGGTAACAAAGAGATGAAAAATAATTTTTATCAGGGAACGTATCAAAGATTGGTATCTCATCATCTTTAGTCTCATCAAGGATACGGGATAAATGGTCAGCTACTATATTTTCATACCCTTTCTTTTAATGAATATCTAAGGTAAATTCTTGAAAAAACAATACCCATCTAATCAGCCGAGGTTTTGAATCCTTCTTTGAAATGAGATATTTGAGTGTGGCATGATCAGAATAGACTATGACCTTAAAACCTGGGAGATATGATCTAAATTTCTCCAAAGCATCAAAACGATGGCTAACATTTCTTTCTCAATAATAGTGTAATTTAATTGGGCATCATTTAGGGTCCTACTGGCGTAATAAATGACACTTGGTGTTTTATCACGTCGTTGGCCAAGGACCGCACCAACTGCATAATCAGACGCATCATACATGAGTTCAAATGGGAGGTTCCAATCGGGTGGTTAGATGATAGGGGTAGAAGTCAATAATAATTTAAGATTCTCAAAACCTTGAACACATGCTTCATCAAATACAAAGGAAGTATCTTTAGCAAGTAGGTTCGATAGGGGTAGAGAAATCTTTCTAAAGTCTTTGATGAAACGACGGTAAAATCCATCATGGCCAGGGAAAGATCTAACATCTTTTACATTCTTAGGTGGTCTTAATTTTGAAGTTAGGTCAACCTTGGATTTGTCAACTTATATTCCCTTATAGAACATCAAATGTCCTAACACTGTTCCAGATTTAACCATAAAATGACACTTTTCCCAATTAAGGACTAAGTTCTTTTTTTTACAACGTTCTAGAAATAGTGTAAGGTGGTGCAAGCATTCATCAAAAGAGGATCCAAAAATCGAAAAATCGTCTATAAGGACCTCGAGAATTACAAAACCATGTCCGAAAAAATACTTGGCATGCAACGTTGTAATGTTGCGGGTGAATTGCACAACCCAAAAGGCATACGCCTATAAACAAAAGTACCAAATGGAAATGTGAAGGTTGTTTTCTCTTGGTCCGCCGGTGCTATAGGATTTGGTTATAACCAGAATATCCATCTAGGAAACAATAATGGTTGTATACAGCTAATATTTCTGACATGTGGTCGATGAATAGTAGAGGAAAGTGGTCTTTCCTAGAGGCTGAGTTCAACTTACAGTAATCTATACATACTCTTCACCCGGTAGTAAAACGGGTAGGGATCAATTCATTATTCTCATTCGCAACTACTGTAATCCCAGACTTCTTTGGGACAACCTGGACACGACTGACCCATTTACTCTCAGAGATAGGGTATATGATACCCGCATCTAATAACTTGAGCACCTCAGTACGACAACTTCCTTCATATTAGGATTCAGACGTCTCTGCATTTCTCTTGAAGTTTTGGCACCTTATTCAAGGTAGATATGGTGCATACAATCAGCAGGACTAATTCCTTTCAAATCTGTTATAGTCCACCCTACTGCAGTCTTCTGCTCTCGGAGAACACTAACTAGTCTACTTTCCTGATCGGGCTCTAAGTAAGAGGAAATTATGGCATAAAGAGTATTTTCACTACCAAGAAATACATATTCCAGTTTATTTATGGTCGGCGGAAGAGGTTCTGGTTTACGCTTCCATTTCGCATAATTCATTACTGGTGTGAATACCAATATTCTGTGAAGCACGTGTCACGGTCCCAGTGGTCGCACGCAAGATAACTGTGTATCCCTCGCTACACAGAGAAATCTAAGTAACAGAAGATACCTTCGCAGATCTACTTTATCTTATCCCAAGAAGGGATACCTCGACGGGTGAGATGAAAAAGTAGAACCTAGTCTAGAAGGATGTAGCTTGCGAAGGGACAGAGGTAGATGACATATCCAATCAGCATTAAATGCTAAAATATCTTATCTACACGCCAAGCTAAAGCACGTGGACAGAGATGAGGTGGCTGAATCCGAATGGCAGAGATTAGTGGTGCACGAAGGTACAATCTGTACTGAGGCCGAGTAGTTTCTGAAGGAATGTGAGTCAGCTGAGGTGGGAGAGTTTGAATGGAGATAGCAAGCGGTGAACGAAGGTACCATTTTTACGGAAGGTATATCAGGGAACGATGGACCCAAAGACAGCAAAGATATATCTGGAGCCGAAGGGACTATAAATACCAAGCTTCACCAACAAAATAAGGGCATTCAATACCTAGGAGAAGAAGATCTAGTCTTAAGCTTATACCTCTTTAATGTTTAGAACTTAAGTATTTACTTCAACTTGAGTTCTCTCTATTACTTTGGGAAGCATTTAAGATCTTTGTAACCACCAAAAATTAATACAAACAATCACTCATTACCCCATGGACGTAGACGAAATTCGAACCACGTAATCTCTTGTGTCTCGTGATAACCTAGTTGCATTTGCATTATATTTGTGTCCTTCGTTTTTACCGTGATCTTGAGTATCTTTTATAACTTAACATTATCAGTTCAACAGAGGCATCAATATTGCATAGTATTCGATTCTCTGAGCTGTATACATTACGTAGACTATGGGAAAATTAGTAGTCATAGTTTGGCGCTAGAAGGTTTTGCTCACCCACCAGCTTGAGTTTTTTCCTTTACACAAAGAGATCTGAGTTCAACAGCGATGGATCTCACTTTCTAGTGATTTGTTCATCCATTATTTATGTAAGTTCTTTGAGTTCATAACCTCTAAAAACTTGCAATCTTACAGATCTACAAATTTTTCGCCAAAAACATATTCACATAACCTTAAAAATTTTGTTTCATACTAAAACAACTTTTTCCGACATAGTATCCTTTGTATTTGAGTACCTCTGAGCATTAGGGAATATCAGTAAGAATTTAAGGAGAAAAGATCTTACAAAAGCATTTAATAACCTCTTTTTCTTGAGAGATCTGACACCCTTTTTTAATTATTTTCAACATTTAAGGTTGTTTTTTCCAAGGGTGTCATAAGAAATTAAATACCCATCTTTTCAGACGTCATTCTAGTACTTTTTCTGAAAAAGTTGCTTAGCCGTCTTCTATGTCAGAGATGAAAAGGCGAGGGTACCCAAATATACCTCAAGCTAAAACTTTTCCTACCTATAAGTCCTTTCCCTGAAAGTGATTGTCTATGGACCGAGTCGAGACAATACAACTAATTGGTTCACACTTCGTGTGATCGTCTATGGATACGAGATCGAGACAATACAACAACGAAGTATGTTACTTGATAAAAAAAGGTTCGGACTTAACCAAACACAATAGGATTCACTTATCAAGTAAATAGGAATTAACATTTGTGTAATTTACTTTAATTATAATAAAACAATTATAGTACGGAAATATAAAGTAAATGACACAACAAGATTTTGTTAATGAGGAAACCACAAATGCAGAAAAACCCCGGGACCTTGTCCAGAATTGAATACTCTCAGGATTAAGCCGTTACACAAAATTACACCTAATTTATTATAGTTGAGACCAAGAAACTAAACCTATAGTTCACCTAGTTCCGTCTGTATTCCCACGCCTCCGACCTTAGTAATGTACTTGGAACAATTCCTTTGGTTTGTATACCAAACAGTAAAGGAACGAAAAATCTATTTGGTATCAACTCTCTTCAACCAAGTGATATGAGTCGGACAAAGGCTCTTCTGTTTATCTTAACATAAACTCCTTCGTCGGGTCCTTAGATCTATCTTATATTCAATTATCGAAGTAATCGTTTAAGATTAAGCCAACAACACTATTAATCCGAAGAATTGTGTTGATGCCGATCTACTCAATTATTCAATCCAATCTATCACAAGGATAAACCGATTATTAATTGGATCCTCTTTTACTGAAACAAGTATTGTGCACACCAAAGATTATGAACTCACAAATCAGAAATCTTCAATATCTTCTTAGGTCTTCAATAATAACCTGCACATAATCAGTTGAATCTCTTGTGATCAATCACACACAAAATGGAGTCTGTTAACAATAGATTATCACAAGATCGTCTTTAGAATTAACAACATTCTAAAGATCCCTGTCGAAACTCCGAATAGGCGGCTACACCAGTAACAACACAACAAAGATGAAGCTTGTTGTTACGAAGGATTAGTTTGCTAGAAAGGCAAACTTCAAGTATTTATAGACAAGGAAGTTTGGACACCAAGGAATTTCCAAAACCGAAAATATTTTTAAGATATTCATTAAAGCACAAATTCGGTTTTCATAATTCCTGAAAATGCTCTGTCCAAAAATAATGATCGAAATCTCTCGAAAAATCTCTAATTAGTAAATGCACATTACTAATTCTTATTTCCCTACAAAATGAAGCTAAATACCCTAACTAAAATATTCTTAACTTATTTATGTTTCTATCCTGGGATTCTCTTCCCTTAGATATTAAGGAATAACTTTGAACAATTAAATAATAAACATTCATAGCACGTGTTCAAAGTATGTCGACATCCTTACTTTGTAAGTTCTATTTCACACTTACAACCTTGAAACTAATTTTCCACACTTCCAAACAAGTTTAGAATTGGTTCATCTGACTTTCAAGAACTATGCGATTGATCAAATAACATTCAATCACAATCATGGGTTTATCGGTTCTACCAAAACAAGTTTCGGTTCTACCTTCCATGTGAGTACTGTGCATAGTCACACTAGCTTTCCAAAATTCGGTTGACTAGGTACTAGTATCGGTTCCCCCACGTATATATGGTATATAACTTATATGTGTTGCACATGTCCATCGGATCGGTTCCCCTTTGCCTAAAAACGTGTTGCACATGTTCATAGGATCGGTTCCCCTTTATGATATAAACCTTGATGCACCTCATATAAGGATCGGTTCCCCTTTGTGATGTACTGCACCTCTTACTAGGATCGGTTCCCCTTTCCCATATTTGGTCAGGCATAAAATCACAAACCCGATCATACCATCTCAGGTGATTACTTAAGATCGGTTTCACTAATAAAAGTCATACCAATACATAAGTCAGGCCTTTGTGAATAGTTCTACTAATAACACAAACAAGTCGTGAACGGTTATACTCAGTCACACATATTGGTTGTTCATAAGATATGCAATGAATAACAAAATCAATAACGCCTGGCAATTTCCTTTTCGGTTCACAAACAAGTTTAGGAACTTACTTCCTTAGAACACATGTAAAACATTGTTCCCTAGGATGAAATCCTCACCTCATACCCATAGATAATCACAATAGCATTCAAATGATTATGGCGATGTCTTATCTACAAAGTTTAATGTTTAAGCAATAAACCTCGTATTGTATCCTTAATACTATGTCTATCTAGAGTTCAAATATGCTTCGCAATTTTATTTTCAATATGCACGACTTGAAAGATACGTTAGGGAATGAAACAGTTCAAGTCAAATATCACTAACCTCAAGTGGAAGGATGATTGTTGTCATTGTATCTCCTTTCTTCTTCACATCTTCAAGACTTCGCAATACTTGTAACGTCTCATATCCTAATACTTTCAAGCTAACTTATACGAAGTTGACTCTAGTACATAATCAAGCGACTCTTAACATGAGTTTTGATTCACTAAAATATGACAACCAAACTTGGCATACCAACGCTTGGCGGGTTCAACCGAGCAATGCTCTAACAATCTCCCCCTTTGTCATTTTAGTGACAAAACTCTTACATCATATGGATAAACAAATTACAATAATTCATTACACATACGTTTGATTCCCGATTCAACAGCACAGTAAACTGCTTACATTCATTCCTTGAAAATGCAACAACAGCATTATAATAACAAAGCTAATACTCCCCCTAAGGAAGATATGTAGATATTCAATCCGCACATCTTTGTTATACCAATTCATATGATATGTTACTCCCCCTTAGTTTGTGCTTTCACTCTTTCGTTTAGATAAAACGTTTAAGCACCAATGTTCTTTTCCTTAGCGATACCAATCAATATAAAATCAATGCCAGTATCACTTGTTTACTCCATATATTTCTCCCCCTTTTTGTCACAAAATGACAAAGAAACGAAAAATAAAGGACAACAAGAAAAGAATCTTACAAATTTCAAAAAATACTTGCAACCTGTAGAGTTAGGCACGAGGGTTCCACACATCATGTTCTGATAACCAATATCAAAATCGAAACTACAAGTAGTTTTATTTTGATATGTTACCAAGGAAACAATTGTCCAAAACAATTTTTCCAATTTAGTTTAGCAAAAAAAAATCAACTAAGCAACTTAGTCCCTTTGCTAAACCGATTGTTCAAAAACAACCGCTTAATTCGATAAGACCAAAATAAAGATAACTCTATTTTTCTCATCAGGTTCTAATTATCCATAAACTTAGACCTTTCAGTTTTAAGAAAGACAAGTACTAGGTTAGTTAACTAACATCTCTTGTTAAGGCATTCGATTAGACTTGAATAACCGAAACCTCACTTCGATAAGTCTAACTAAGATCAGAATTAACTTAGTTTCTCTTATCCGGAATCGAATTGGACTAAACAACTCATCTCGTACACCTTTTATTTCGTTAAGCCATAAATAATTCATACAAACCAAATAATAAACTTGCATAATTATTCACCTCAACCGGAAGCAATTGAAACAACATAAGCATTAAAACGCCGCAATTGCATAGAAATTTTGTAAGCCTAAACAATTGATACCACACAATAAAGCAAGATAACAATAGTTTTCTTAACCGGAACCAATTGAATCACACACAACCACACACACATAATGGAATAAACATCAAAATTATACTGAAATTTTGTGAAGCAAAAGCAATAAATATATATGAAATAAACTCAGGCTTTTCTTAAACAAGAAAACAATTAACTAACAAGATTGTTACCTCAAATTTCGCATCCACTTCTCCAATATGATTGCATCTTCTTCCAATGAGAATTGATATCGAAATATCATCATGTTGTCATCCTTATGCAAAAACAAAAGAATAACAACAACCAACCTTTACCAGAGAAAGGTTGAAAATCGTTTTTAACAATTGCAAGCAAAAGTTGAAAACCGCCAAAACACCTATGCTTTTATGCTAAACTAAAACCGATTCAACATATTGTGACTTTTTCACATATTGTTTCTACCAGAACCCCTCATGATTCTTTGATAAAGCCTACCAACATGGGCTAGAACTTAATCCTGCTAAATCAAAAAGTCACCCAAACCACAAGAGTTCACAATATATGAGATCGAATATTAAGGTAGTAAAACCGAAATCAGACATCCCATAAACATACATAGCAATAAGATAAAAGCACTCAAACACAAGCTATGTAAACTGAAAACTATCACAAGAAAAATTATAAATCAAATAATTTTATTCATAATAGTTTTATTCATAATAGATCAATACAATCATTGAAAGAGATCAAAAATTGATGTTTATTCTTTCTCATTTTTGAAACTCTAAAATTGACTTTTTAGAGTTTTCTTCCAAAACTGAAACCTGATCAGCAGATTTTACCGGATTCCAATCATCTTCTATGATCACAAGTCTTGATTCAAGAATAACAACATTGTCATTGACTTCTTTAACTTCCTTCCTCAAATCCTTTTCCATGTTCCTTACTTCACATAAAATTAGATCTAACTTTAGTGAGATATTTTTGAGAAGATTATCATTGAGAGAAGAGATCTCTTCATTAGGAACATCATTTTGAAGCTCTGGAGATGAATCAGAATCGCCATCAGAAGAATTGAGACGAAGTTTCTTGTTAGGAAACAGTATAGTCCAGACCTTTTCGGTTTTGCGAGAATTGCAACTAGAGGTAGACATTCTGTCAGAATTCTATGAAAATGGAATAAGATATCTTACCTCTTATAAAATCTAGAATTTTTTCTCAAAGATCTTTGAAAATATTATTTTTAATTAAATTCATAACCGAAAAATCAATTTTAGAAATATTTTTATCCAAATATTTACATTTAAATCCTTACTGTATACTATCAGGGGTAACAAGTAAGGATTGATGATAACCGGTTAGGCTGTCACAATTTGGTTGTTGAATTTTCTTCCCTTGAAGATTTCAACAATATGTTTGAGACTTTAGACTTATCTCTTAATCTCATTGTAAGATCATGATGTTCAAAGAGCTTATTTTCTTGTTTCGAAGAGACTTTTGATCTAAGTTTAGATCTTGATTTTCTGGTTTTATACAATCTCTCTCTCTGTTTAGTATTCAGACATTCCCTTTGAAAGTGCCCACCTTGTTTGCACAAGAAGCAAACACCAGAATTATTACGTTTTCTGGATTTAGATCCTTCAGATTTGTCTGGCCTTACCTTCTTGTCTCTTGAATCATTCATATATGGAAATGATTTTTCAAGGTAATTGAGTTTGTCTCTCAGTTCCTGATTCTCTTCTTTTAACTTCCTTATCTCATCTTGACAGTATTGAATATCGGAGATGAGTTTATACACTTGAGCTTCTTCGGAGCATTGAGTAACTTCGATTTTCTTTAGTCGCTTGTTAAATTTTTCTTTATCATTCAGAAAACTCTGTTTGAGTTGATTAAGCGATGCTTTCATTTCAACAATGTCAGATTTAAGAAGGTGAGTTCTTTTATCTTTACATGGAAAAATCTCCTTAAAATCGAAGGGTTAACCTTTTCTTGAGTGTCTATAGTTTGAAGAATTCCAGAATCATAGACTTCTGCAATGGTTGCAACACGATATATCTCATAAACTTGATTATTCTCATTAGGACAATAATCAAGTGTGGCAGTGTAAGCATTTCTTTTCCACTGTGTGTCCTTGGTTGGATAGTACGGAGAAATATGGCCAAAGCCTCTACACTTATAGCATTGAGGAATAACATCATCATCATCCCAGGTGTATTCTCGTTTATGTGGAGGAACATTTTTTCTTTTTGACACATGTGATTCTCTTTTTCGATGTCTCAACAGTTTCTTGAATCGTCGAGTAATAAGAGACAAATGATGATTTAGTTTAGCTTCATCTTCAGCAGTAAGATCTTCCTGATCATCGGACTCTTCCGAGTATTGAGTCGAAACCCCTTTTATGGCTTTATAGACCAGATTGTCCTTTTGTTTAGTCAAATTTTCTTTATCAAATATCTTCAGTTTTCCAACTAAGGAACTTATATATAGATACGAAAGATCATTAGCTTCAATGATTGCATGTTTTTTAGAATCGTATCTAGATGACAACGATCTGAAAATTTTGCATACTATGTCCTTTTCAGAAATAGTCTTTCCTAACGAGAAACAAGCATTGATTCAAAGAGTTTAATATGAAACTCTCAAAAGTATCGTTGTCATCCATTCGAAGATTTTCCCAATCAGACATAAGAGTTTGAAGTCTAGCTTCTTTTTCTGATGTGTTTCCTTCGAAAACGATCTGAAGATTATCCCAAGCTTCTTTCAAAGTTTGACATGTTGAAACATGATGTTGTAAATTACGACTTATATCATGAATAATCGCATTCAAACCATCTGAATTCTGCTTAGAAAAAGCCTTTTCTTCGCTTGAAAAATCCACTAAGCGTTTAGGCTGAGTTTCAGAATTTTCTACCATTGGGTAATTGTAACCATCGACGACTAATAGACATGTATTAAAGTCTCGTGATTGAAGAAAAAATCTCATAGAATATTTCCACCATAGATAGTTTGTTCCGTCAAATCTTGGCGGTACGTTAATTGAAGTCGATTCATGAGAACTCGAGTTCATTCTTATAGGTTGGATCACACCAAACACAGATTGTTAGATCTTTTCGTGTTTGCATGCTTTGATACCAATTGAAAAGGAGAGGGTACCCAAATATACCTCAAGCTAAAACTTTTCCTACCTATAAGTCCTTTCTCCAAAGTTATTGTCTGTGGACTGAGTCGAGAAAATACAACTAATCGTTTCACACTTCGTGTGATCGTCTATGGATACGAGATCGAGACAATACAACAACGAAGTATGTTACTTGATAAAAAAAAGGTTCGGACTTAACCAAACACAATATGATTCACTTATCAAGTAAATAGGAATTAACGTTTGTGTAATTTACTTTAATTATAATAAAACAATTATAATGCGGAAATATAAAGTAAATGGCACAGTAAGATTTTGTTAACGAGGAAACCGCAAATGCAGAAAAACCCCGGGACCTTGTCCATAATTCAATACCCTCAGGATTAAGCCGCTACACAAAATTACACCTAACATCGTATAGTTGAGACCAAGCAACTAAACCTATAGTCCACCTAGTTCCGTCTGTATTCCCACGCCTCTGACCTTGTTCACGTACTTGGAATAATTCCTTTGGTTCGTATTCCAAACAGTAAAGGAACAACAAATCTGTTTGGTATCAACTCTGCTCAACCAAGAGATATGAGTCGGACAAAGGCTCTTCTGTTTATCTTAACATAAACTCCTTCGTCAGGTCCTTAGATCTATCTTATATTCAATTACCGAAGTAATCGTTTAAGATTAATCCAACAACACTATTAATCCGAAGAATTGTGTTGATGCCGATCTACTCAATTAATCAATCCAATCTATTACAAGGATAAACCGATTATTAATTGGATCCTTTTTTACTGAAACAAGTATTGTGCACACCAAATATTATGAACCCACAAATCAAAAATCTTCAATATCTTCTTCTTCTTCAAATCTTTTTAGATATTCAATAATAACCTGCACATAATCAGTTGAATCTCTTGTGATCAATCACACACAGAACGGAGTCTGTTAACAATGGATTATCACAAGATCGTTTTTAAAAATAACAACAGTCTAAAGATCCTTGTCGAAACTCTAGTTTGAGTGAATCTTATATCAGAAGAGAAGATTCTCAAGCATAAAAAAACTAGGTGCAATCAAAGTTCAACCACCGTTAGTCAGTCAAATCAATGAAAACAAAAGATAAACCGCAATTATCTAGTTTCCCACCAACGGTACACGCTATAGCTTCTCAATCCCAAATAAGACTTTAAACTGAGCGTCCGTAAGAGATTTCGCCTAATTAGGTTACTCTCCTCTCCGAATAGGCGGCTACACCAGTAATAACACAACAAAGATGAAGCTTGTTGTTATGAAGGATTAGTTTGCTAGAAAGGAAAACTTCAAGTATTTATAGACAAGGAAGTTTGGACACCAAGGAATTTCCAAAACCTAAAATATTCTCAATATATTCATTAAAGCACAAATTCGGTTTTCATAATTCCTGGAAATGATCTGTCCAAAAATAATGATCGAAATCTCTCGGAAAATCTCTAATCAGTAAATGCACATTACTAATTCTTATTTCCCTAAAAAATGAAGTTAAATACCTTAATTAAAAGATTCTTAACTTATTTATGTTTCAATCCTGGGATTCTCTTCCCTTAGCTATTAAGGAATAACTTTGAACAATTAAATAATAAACATTCAAAGCACGTGTTCAAAGTTGATGGTGGTTTTTAGCTTAGGGTTAAAATCGTAAAACCTTACATATGATATGACCTCACTAGCGCATTTATTGAATCAATCAGCATGCCTACGTAAGAATTACCAGGGTACCTTTTTTTTATATACATGTATCATGTTCCACGGCAGAACCCTTAGTATTGACCGACATCACCTTCGTATATTCCAAACCCTAATTCTCATGCTACCGCGCCAAGGCATGCCAACCATGCCAGCCGCACCACTGTTCCAATGGCATGCCATGCCAGCCACGTCTCCGCGCCAAGGCATGCCAACCATGCCCGCCGCACCACTGTGCCAATGGCATGCCATGCCAGCCAAGTCTCCGCGCCAAGGCATGCCAACCATGCCAGCCGCACCATTATGCCAATGGCAAACCATGCCAGCCACGTCTCCGCGCCAAGGAATGCCAACCATGCCAGCCGCACCACTGTGCCAATGGCATGCCATGCCAGCCACGTCTCCGGGCCAAGGCATGCTAACCATGCCAGCCGCACCACTGTGCCAATGGCAATCCATGCCAGCCACGTCTCCGCGCCAAGGCATGCCAACCATGCCAGCCGCACCACTGTGCCGATGGCATGCAATGCCATCCACGTCTCCGCGCCAAGGCATGCCAACCATGCCAGCCGTACCACTGTGCCAATGGCATGCCATGCCAGCCACGTCTCCGCACCAAGGCATGCCAACCATGCCAGCCGCACCACTGTGCCAACGGCATGCCATGCCAGCAACGTCTCCGCACCAAGGCATGCCAACCATGCCAGACGCACCACTGTGCCAATGGCATGCCATGTCAGCCACGTCTCCGCGCCAAGGCATGCCAACCATGCCAGCTGCACCAATGTGCCAATGGCATGCCATGCCAGCCACGTCTCCGCGCCAAGGCATGCTGGCCACGCCACATGTGCCAATGGCATGCTAGCCACCTTGCCGCGCCATACCATGCCGACCTTCCCGTTGCGGCTACTAAAACGAAGGCGTGCGACAATAAACTACCACCCTTCCATCTTAGATGCAAATCTTAGCCGTCCAAGGTCACCAACCAACGCATGGTAACCTTTGGCCCAACGCCAAAGCCCTAATTTGGGCCACTCCTAAACCGCTCCAAGGCATGCCGGCCACGCCACATGCGGCAATGGCATGCCATCCACCTTGCCGCGCCATACTTTGTCGGCGTTCCCTTTGCGGCTGCTAAAACGAAGGCGTGCGACAATCAACGGCCACCCTTCCATCTTAGATGCAAATCTTAGCCGTCCGAGGTCACCAACCAACGCATGGTAACCTTTGGCCCAACGCCAAAACCCTAATTTTGGCCACGCCTAAACCGCGCCAAGGCATGCCGGCCACGCCACATGTGTCAATGGCATGCCAGCCACCTTGCCGCGCCATACCATGTCAGCCACCTTGCCGCGTCATACCATGTCGGCCTTCCCTTTGCGGCTGCTAAAACGAAGGTGTGCGACAATCAACGGCAACCCTTCCATCTTAGATGCAAATCTTAGACGTACAAGGTCACCAACCAACGCATGGTAACCTTTGGCGCAACGCCAAAACCCTAATTTTGGCCACGCCTAAACCGCGCCAAGGCATGCCGGCCACGCCAAATGTGCCAATGGCATGCCAGCCACCTTGCCGCGCCATACCATGTCGGTCTTCCCTTTGCGGATGCTAAAACGAAGGCGTGCGACAATCAACGACCACCCTTCCATCTTAGATGCAAATCTTAGCCGTCCAAGGTCACCAACCAACGCATGGTAACCTTTGGCCGAACGCGCCAAAATCCTAATTTTGGCCACGCCTAAACCGCGCCAAGGCATGTCGGCCACGCCACATGTGCCAATGGAATGCTAGCCACCTTTCCGCGCCATACCATGCCGGCCTTCCCTTTGCGGCTGCTAAAACGAAGGCATGCGACAATCAACGGCCACCCTTCCATCTTAGATGCAAATCTTAGCCGTCCAAGGTCACCAACCAACGCATGGTAACCTTTGGCCCAACGCCAAAATCCTAACTTTGGTCACGCCTAAACCGCGCCAAGGCATGTCGGCCACGCCACATGTGCCAATGGCATGCCATCCACCTTGCCGCGCCATACCATGTCGGCCTTCCCTTTGCGGCTGCTAAAACGAAGGCGTGCGACAATCAACGGCCACCCTTCCATCTTAGATGCAAATCTTAGCAATCCAAGGTCACAAACCAACGCATGGTAACCTTTGGACCAACACCAAAACTTTAATTTGGCCAGGCCTAAGCCGCGCCAAGGTATGCCGGCCATGCCACATGTGCCAATGGCATGCCAGCCACCTTGTCGTGCCTAAACCATACCATGCCGGCCTTCCCTGCCAAAAACAAAGGCTTGCGATGATCGACGGACACCTTTACACCTAAGATGCACATCTTAGCAGTCCAAGGTTACCAACCAACGCATGGAAACTTTTGTCCCGACACCAAGCCATAGTTTTAGTCGCGCCTAAACAATGCGAAAACCCTAACTTTTGGCCGCGCCTAAACTATGCCATATTAAAGCCATGCCGGCCATGCTTTCATGCCACTTGCTACCAAACGTAGGGTTGCAATAATCGACGGCTACCTTTCCTCTCAAGATGCAAAATCTCGACCGTCGAAGGTCACCACCGAGCCGGCAAGTCTCCCAAGCTCAACTTGCCAAACAACAGCAACATGTTATATGTTTTCCACGAAAACACTCGAGAGATCAACACATGTCACAAACTGGGGGATGCCCATTGGGTATTGGTTTGGTGGTTTATAGCGTGCGGTGTTCACTACCACCGTTAGAGGACAGTGTCATAAGGATGAGGCGGTTAGTAAATACAGGGAGTAATGGTGAAACGCTTTCCTTCATCATGGAACATCAACTCCAGGCGTTACCAGTTACCACCTCCTCTCATTTACTCATCCGTTCCCATTCCCTACGAGACCAGAGTATGTTTCACTTCGACTTGTATAAATAGGTCTTACATATTTCCACCGAACAACAAGTTCAGGTCAGGAGCACAGAACACTCATAAAATATTTGCTAGCTTTCCATCTGTTAGCTTCCCACTTTCTGATACAAGTCGTGAAACAACTACTCTTCCATAATCAACTATTTTGGTCTCAACACTCTCTTCGCTTCCCTCCCCAAAACCAACCCTTCTCCTTCATTTTGTGACCGAAGCAAGTCTGGAATGGCCATTTCTTGGTTTAGGACGGATTTGTACAACTTGATCTCTCAAACCTAAAGTACTCCCTTATAGTACATTGTTTAGGGTTTAAACTCGTTTCTCACCCACACACCCGAAATTACCAAAATCAGCAGAAATCGTTTTCACCCTCAAACAATTGGCAACCACAGTGGGAGATTGATCTTTCGGTCACGACGTCAGTTTTCAATCCTCAATCTCATACCTCGACCCAGACGTCAAGCCAGTAGAATCAAACGATCTGCTCAGGAATCGACGACTCAGCTACAAGACGGCTCGATTACCAGTAGTAACACGGTAAGGGACGACTGGGGACTTCCGAGGGGTTAGAAGCAAACTACCCGACCAGGGATTGGCGGCACGGCAATGAATGACTGGGGAATTTCCACAGTCACGGCGATGTTTCCAACAAAACTCGGTCTTATATCCGGGAGATTCCTTTTTCACCAGAAGATCTGAAAAACCGAGTAAGTCTTGCTAGACAAAATACATGATCTACTACCTCAAGTCTTCACAGGGGAAATAAAAACCAATAGCCATATTTTCCCGTGCTTCATGCTTTCTACTATCGCACAACATTCACAATTCCATGACTCTCCTGGGGTACTCATGACACTTATGTTCATAACCAAAACATCATTATTCTAAAACGATTCCTTCTAAATAATAATTCAAAATCCTCAGGGTAACATTTGTATACCAACCCAAAAATCCAGGAGATCAAAACCATAAACTAGGCGTTTCATTTGCCTTTCAAAAAAAAAAAAAACTAAAATAAGAAGTTCAGAAGACATAAATGCGTTCAAGGAAAGTTTTTTCAACAATGGCTTGCTCTTCTTAGCGAAAGCCTCCTTCGTGCTTTGGAGAGCCGCCCTCTTCAACTTCAGCTTCTTGGACAACTTTTCGACTTCCGCTTCCTGCTTCTTCACCATATCCGCAGAAGGACTTTCGACTGTTTCGACCAGCAACTTTTCAACCTCAGAGAAACCTTCAACGAACCAGGGAATATTGAACTCGAATTTTACACACACGTCACGATGGAACCTCCAGCTCGAGACTACATCCTCAGAAACAGTATGACCAGTCACGTTGCACATGTCGTCAATCGGAGACAAAGATTCCTCCACACGCTTAACCAACACAAATCAACTAGTAATTTTCTTGGTCGTGGCGATATCACCGTAGCTTTCCCATATCTTAGTGTATAGCGCCGCATGTTTGGCTGGCACGCTAAATCCCCCGATCAACACATGATCCGGATGAGGAACCAGGTATGGAGGATTGAAAGTGGTTCCCGCGACTGCAACAGCGGCCGAAAAGGAATTCCTAACGACAAATGCACCTGTGGCCACTGGAGTACTCTCCATTGTCTGAGTTACAACGATGGTTTCATCTAGATCAACATCCATTTCAAGGTCTCGCGGTGTGGCTGCCACAGTAGATGAATCCAATCGAATTCTACCGCCTTACCGAACATAATCTGTGTGCCCCAATTCTTGTGCTTTCCTCACTGTATACAAAGCAGGGCATTCCTTGGTGAGGATGCACTTCCAACGCAATCAAGTTGTGTTGGGGTGAACAAAGTCTTGCTCGCCACAAGTGACTTTTGGATTATCATGAAAGAGATCACTTTTAGAACCTTTCACATACAAATCCATCATCCCAAAGAACTCTTTAAGTTCCAGCATCATGGATACTCCTTTCTCCATAGTCATGGAACTTTCTGGGAGATCATTCATTTTCACACTCAAAAAATCATTGACTTTATTTGGTATCAAATTTTGAGTGCGTTTAGGAACGACCGAAACCTTCTTCCCATTACTCTCTTCAAGATTTTCTGGAAGAGAATTGGATTGACTATTATTTTGCAAGTTAGTCTTTCTCCAATTGGGAGCATCAGATCTTGTCTTCGTCTTTACGAAGTTATCCTTTTGATAACCATTACGATTGTGAAAAGGCTTCGTATGACGTTTATAGGCAAATCTAGGATTATCATAGCACTGATTCCTTTTCCTAAAGGTTGGACGTTTACAACCCGTAATGTCAAGAGTGTTAGCCTTAACATATGATCCCGGTTTAATAACTTCTTTTGACACCCAAACAAGAATATCATGAAGTTTTTCATTCCTTATACGAAAACGAAATCTCCTTTCCAGGTGACCTTTGTTTCCACAATAATGACAAATATAAGGAACGTTCTTACCCGGATTCACGTGTGCTGGTTTTGGAGGTTAATATACTTTGCTCTTTTGATCCTTAACTGCCGGAGAAGGTGATGGACGCATTTATGTGTCTAATTTGTCCCAATTGTATATATTGTTAGTGCTCGATTTTGTACTTATTTGGTTATTTTATGTATTTGTAGGTGTTTTTGGAGAAATAAGCTTTTTGCGGCGAAATTGGCTCAAAATGTGGCATTTGAACCTCCGTAGATAACGTACCAGAAGCACCCCAGAAGTATGCCAGAGACACCCCAGAAATACCCCGGAGGAACCCCGAAAAAGTGTTTAAAACATCCCAGAAAAATTACTAAAGGCACCCAAGGGACAAGTGTTATGCGGACCCCAGCACCCTGGATAAGCAGTAACCTAATTACTAGGGGGAGGTCACCTTAACCTTTTGAATTTTGAAATTGGCGGGAAAAGAGAAACACCTCTGGAAGATTTGTTGTGCGTGATTTGGAGGAGTTTGAGGTCGACTAAACCTCTGATTTTCATAGGATAGACTCCTTATGGGTCTAGGAATCTAATATGGGTGTTGGAAACGATTAACTTGGGCTTAATCGACGGGTTTTTACCTCAACAACAAAATATGGAAAGTCACGTGTGTGACTTGTTTTAGGAAATTCTAGAGAGACTAAAGAGCTATAAACCTTCCCAAAGATTCATATATATTTAAGGAAGAGTTTAGAATCAAAAGGAAAGCTCAGAAACGCGTAGAAACTCGAAAACACGAAATTGCCGCAACTTTGCCGTGAAGAGAAAGGAAGAGATTTTGGAAGATTCTGGAGAGATTTAATCGGTATTTTTGATATAAATAGATTGGTTGGGTCATATAGAAGAGGTGTCGAAAGTTTGGGAACCTTAGGAGAGCCATAGAAGAAGAAATCAGAGTTTGATCAAAATATTTTTCTGCTGCTGCTGCTGCTGAAGAACACGAAGAACAGACCCTCACTGACAGTCGTTCTTCAACAGTGACAACGACCAACGGCTGACGGTATTAAAACAACAGCGTAGCAGCACTTTTAATTTATCGTTCTTCTGTAACCCTTTCTGGCAGTGTTAAACTCACTGCTTTAGCACTATTTCATCTTTTAATCAACTTTAGGGATATAAACATGTATTTTGAGCAATTGATTAATATGAGGAGCTAAACCCAAACACTGGATGACGGAGGAAGCCCTATTTCACGCATGTGGTAATTCTAATAATTCTTTTATGACTATTTGCATTGATTTTTGATCGATTTATGATTTTTATTGAATGGGTGTGATTTCGTTTGATGGTGTATGCTTGGTCTATGTATTTTTGATACATCATGCTTTTGATTTACAATCATTGCTTTTCAAAAATCTACTTTTTGGCAAAGAATAAGAGTCCATATTTTTAATATTTGATTTATAATTGATTGGAATTATTATTTGAATCACATGAATGGAATTTGGTGGAATCCTGAGTCTCAGTCTCTCTCTACATTGTGACAAACCTTTTGTATATATATTTTCTATTTTTATTTTAAGTCTAGAACCCAATCTTATCAAGTCCGAGTTGAACGAACTTTACTACCACTTTCAAAACTACATCAGAAGGTATTTCACTTTTTCCATCAGTGGAAACCTTTTGTTGAGAAGAATCACTAGCCTTGACAAATTTTACCTCTTTGTTAGTACTTGGAGCATCTATTCCCTTATATCCTAATCCTCGTGTATCACGATGATTTTCACTTGCTCCTAGCATAGTGGTTAATTTGCTTGAACTAGTACTGAACTTTTCAAGTCATCTTCCAACGTCTTGATTTTATCAAGAGCAGCAGCTAAATCATCCTTAAGGCATTTTTCTCGAGTGAGATAAGCGCTTTCTCTGTCGTCAAAACTCGTTTGCTGGGAGTTAAACCTTGCTTCATATTCTGCAAATTTCTCTTCCAACAAAAATTACTTTTGATCAAGATTATCACATTCAAGTGACTTCGTACGTAGGTTTTCCTTAGAATCCTTGAGGATCGATTCGGTAGAACGATTCGAAAAATAAACACATGCGTAACATCTTCTCAATTTCTTGTTTTCTCGACAGAGAGGAGTCAGAAGAGGCGAGACATGAGAAGTTTTAATCTTCTTCGTCTTCCAGGAATCCAAAAACTTAACATACTCTGAGACTTCCTCATCAACATCTCTATCAATATAGGAATCACCTTCATCAGAAATTTCATCCAACTGTTCTTCTAGGAGAGTTTCCCAATCAACAGTTTTTACATCAAGAGAATGTTTGGATATTGACTTAGATGTCACAGTTCTCTCAGGTGAATCCAAGCTTTTAGAATCATCTGGTAATTTCTGAACCGGTACGTTATTAGAGATAGACTCGTCCATAATCAGATCGCTACAAACACAGACTTATAAGGTCTTTAACGTGTTTGCATGCTCTGATACCAATTGAAAAAACGGGGGTCTAACAACACCACCCAATATTTGTCTTAGCAATCTGTGTGGACTAACTCCGAAATACTTTGATAGAGAATCAACTAGACAGTCAGACTCAATCCAGATAAAAGTATCTCAAGGAGTTAATATCTCTCTCTTGATTTGATTTATACTCAAGCTAAAATCAATAGCGAGTCTTTATCAAATACAAGGAATAACTTGGACGGTACCAAAGACCAATGTCCAAGGATCAATCAATATCAATCAACAACCAAAGGTTGGATTTCCAATTGATGATCACGAACGCACAACCTGTATTATTTCTATTATATAAAATATAATGTGGAAAAGAAATAACACAGACACCAAAATTTTTGTTAACGAGGAAACTGCAAATGCAGAAAAACCCAGTCCAGATTGAATACACACTGTATTAAGCCTCTACAGACACTAGCCTACTGCAAAGTAACTTCGGACTGATCTATAGTTGAACCCCTACCAATCTCCCACTGATACAAGGTACAGTTGTACTCCTACGCTTCTGATCCCAGCAGGACACTGCGTACTTGATTCCCTTTGTTGATCTCACCAACAACAAAGAGTTGTTGCAACCCAAAATCACAGACTTGATAATAAAAGAATCTGTCTCACACAGAAAAGTCTATCGAAAGGATAAATCTGTCTCCCACAGATAGGTTTTGTTCCGTCTTTAGATATAAAATCAAGGTAACAGGAACCAATTGATAATCCGTACTTATATTCCCGAAGAACAGCCTAGATTAATCAATCACCTCTCTACAATCCTTCTTGACTACACAAGCGGACTGTCGAGGAATCACAAGCAGTGAGACAAAGATGTTTGTGACTTCTTTATCTTGCCTATCGGAGAACTCTCACGATCTCAATCCAATCAATCGATTGTACTTGTACTATAGAAGATGCAAGATCAGATCACACAACTACGATAAAAGTAGCATCGGTCTGGCTTCACAATCCCAATGAAGTCTTTAAGTCGTTAACTCGAGTTTAGAGAAGAAACTCAAGAGTTAATGGAGATCAACTCTAGAGAGAGCACTAATAGCACACGGACGTGTGGGGATTAGGTTTTCTCAATGCTAGATGTTTCCTTTATATAGCCTTCAAATCAGGGTTTTGCCTTAGGTACAAAGCAAACTCTATCCACTGTTAGATGAAAACCTGATTTAGATTCAAGCCAATATCTCTCAACCGTTAGATCGAAAGACATAGCTTGTCACACAAACTTGGGTACACGTTTACTGGGTTTGAGAAAAACCATGCCCAAACGAGTACACGTATGTTGGTTCAACATGATAACCTAAAAGGTCAACCATATGAGCATCTTATATTAATCATGTTCTTCTTCACCATAACTAGTTCAATTGACTCAAATGAACTAGTTAAGAGTCGTTCAATTTTTATGAGATTTTATATAACTACACAAGACACAATTGAAACAAAGATGATTCGATTCGATTAGAATCGGCTCATGAACATTATAGTCACGGTTTGCATAAAGCATTCCTTAATAATTAATGTTTCATGTTCAGAGCACATCTTTAGATCATAACCTCTTAATTTCACAAATAAGTTCGCGGACTTAAGTTAATCGGTTGAGTTTTCCAAATTCAGCAGAAAATCTCGGGTCGAGAACTTCCGCCAGTTCGCAAACTGGGTTCGCAGACTGAGTTCTCGGACTTAGCACACAAACAATTTTTGGAAATCCCAGCAGAAATTCTCGGTCGAGAACTTCTGTCAGTTCGCGGACTGAGTCTGCGGACGGGTTCGCGGACGTGGAAAGCCAATTCCAGAATCCTACCGATTTCTCTTGATCAACAAAGTTCAAAAACTTCGGTTCAAGGAATACATGGTTATATGATTTAAACTCTCATTTCAATCATTGAAACATTCTCAGAGGGCGATATTCAGTCGTGAAGAATAACATACCTTTCTCGTCAGAGCAATTTCCAAAGTGATTGAAACATTCATGACTTTCGTCACTAGGTGAAGATAAACCTTATCAAAGAGAAACGCTTTACCAATACATGATTTCGAGTAAAAGATAAGCAATGAATATTCAGCTCGAAATATCAAGTGTATATGATCTAGTCTATATAGCATACGACTTTTGTCTCATAAGAAGTAGGAGAAGAATATATATACTTTCGAGTGATAGATAAGTTCAAGTCTTCACATACCTTTTTGTTGATGAAGTTCCACGGTTCCTTGGTGTAGATCTTCGTCGTTGTCGTTGAATTGCCATGAAGTCCTTGATCTCAACTACACTTTCCTATCTTAGTCCGATACTTAGCTAATAGGCTAGAAATCAAGACTTTATAGTTTTGATCACTAACATTGACAAACATGTTTGATATAGCAATGCATGCGAGGTTAACCGAGCTATGCTCTAACAATATGGATAATTAGAACCTGATGAGAAAAATAGAGTTATCTTTATTTTGGTCTTATCAAATGAAGCGGTTGTATTTGTACAATCGGTTTAGCAAAGGGACTAAGTTGCTTATTTGATTTTTGGTTTGCTAAACTAAACTGGGAAAATTGCTTCGGGCAATTGTTTCCTTGATAACATATCAAAACAAATTACTTTGTAGTTTCGGTTTTGATATTGGTTATCAAAAATGGTTTGTGGAACTATCGTGCTTAACTGTATAGGTTTTCAAGTCTATTTTGAGATTTGTAAGATTCTTTTCGTGTTGTCCTTTATTTTTTCGTTTTTTTTTTCATTTTATGACAAAAAGGGGGAGAAATATATGGAGTAAACAAGTGATACTGGTATTGATTTTATATTGATTGGTATCACTAAGGAAAAGAACAATTGTGCTTAAATGTTTATCTAACGAAATATTGAAAGCATAGACTAAGGGGGAGTAGCATATCATATTAATTGGTATAACAAAGACGTGTAGATTGATGAAATCTACCTATCTCACCTTTAGGGGGAGTATTAGCTTTGTTATTATAATGTCAAAAACAACATTTAAGGATTGAATGAATGCAGGTTATTGTGTTGTTGAATTCGGGAATCAAGAGTATGTGAATGAATTCTTGTAATTTGTTTATCCATATGATTGTAAGAGTTCTGTCACTAAAATTGACAAAGGGGGATATTGTTAGAGCATAGATCGGTTGAACCCACCAAGAGTTGGTATGTCAAGTTTGGTTGTCATATTTTAGTGAATCAAAACTCATTTTAAGAGTCGCTTGATTATGTACTAGAGTCAACTTCGTATAGGTTAGATTGAAAGTATTAGGATATGAGACATTACAAGTATTGCGAAGACTTGAAGAAGTGAAGAAGTAAGAAGCTACAACGACAACATCTTCCTTCCACTTGAGGTTAGTGATATTTGACTTGAAATGTTTCATTCCCTAACGTATCTTTCAAGTCGTGCATATTGAAAACGGAACTGCGAAGCATGAAAACTCTAGATAGAATAGTATTAAGGAATACAATATGAAGTTTATTGCTTAACCATTAAACTTTGTAGATAAGACATCAACATAATCGTTTAAATGCTATTGTGATTATGTATGGGTATGAGGTGAGGATTTCATCCTAGGAAACAATGTTTTACATGTGTTTTAAATAAGTAAGTTCATAAACTTGTTTATGAATCGAAAAGGAAATCCCCAGGCGTTATTGGGATTGTTATTCATTGCATATCTTGTGAACATTCGATATATGTGATTTAGTATAACCATTCACGACTTGTTTGTGTTCTTGGTAAAACTATTCACAAAGGTCTGACTTATGTATTGGTATGACTTTTATTAGTGAAACCGATCTTAAGTAATCACCTGAGATGGTATGATCGAGTTTGTGATTTTTTGAACCGAATCTGGGTAAAGGGGAACCGATCCTATGAAGAGGTGCAACACATCACAAAGGGGAATCGATCCTTGTATGAGGTGCAGCAAGTTTGTAGCAGAAAGGGGAACCGATCCTATGGACATGTGTAACACATATAAGTTAGATACCATATATATGTGGGGAACCGATCCTAGTACCTAGTCAACCGAATTTTGGAAATATTAGTGTGACTATGCACAGTACTCACATGGAGGTAGAACCGAAACTTGTTTTGGCAGAACCGTTAAACCCATGATTTGTGATTGAGTGTTCTTGATCAATCACATAGTTCTTGAAAGTCATATGAACCAATTGTAAACTTGTTTGGAAGTGTGGCAAATCGGTTTCAAGGTTGTAAGTATGAAAGAGGACTTACAAAGTAAGGATGTCGGCATACTTTGAACACGTACAATAATGTTTATTTTTATTGTTCAAAGTTATTCCTTAACAGCTACAGGAAGAAAATCCCAGGATCGAAATATAAATAAGTTAAGAATCTTTTAATTAAGGTTGTTAATTTTATTTTAGGAAAATGGGAATTAGTAATGTGCATTTACTAGTTGAGATTTTCCAAAGAGATTTTCGGTCACTATTTTGGACAGAGCATTTCCAGGAATTATGGAAATTGAATTTGGAATATATTGAATATCTTTGAGAATATTTTCGATTTTGGAAATTCCTTGGTGTCCAAACTTCCTTGTCTATAAATACTTGAAGTTTGCATTTCTAACAAACTAACCCTTCGTGACAGCAAACTTCCTCGGTTATGTTGTTACTGGTGAAGCCGCCTATTCAGATAGGAGAGTAACCTAATTAGGCGAAATCTCTTACGGCCGCTCACTTTAAAGTCTTCTTTGGGATTGAGAAGCTCTACGAGTACCGTTGGTGGGAAACTAGATAATTGCGGTTTATCTGGTGTTTTCGATTAATTTGATTGACTAACGGTGGTTGAACTTTGATTGCACCTAGTTTGTTTATGCTTGAGAATCTTCTCTTCTGATATAATATTCACTCAAACTAGATCGAAGTTTCGACAGGGATCTTTAGACTGTTGTTAGTGCTAAAGATGATCTTTTGATAATCCATTATTAACAGACTCCGTTCTGTGCGTGATTGATCACAAGAGATTCAAGTTATTGTGTGCAGGTGTTTATTGAAGATCTAAGAAGATTTGAAGACAAAGAAGATATTTAAGATTTCTGATTTGGGGTTCATAATCTTTGGTGTGCATAATACTTGTTTCGATATAAGAGGATCCAACTATAATCGGTTTATCCTTGTGGTAGATTGGATTGATTAGTTGTGTAGATCAGCATCAATACAATTCTTTGTGATTAAAAGTATTTATTACAAAATCTTAACAATTACCTTTGGTGATTGAACATAAGATAGATCTAAGAACCTGATGAATGAGTTTATGTTAAGATAAACAGAAGAGTCTTTGTCCGACTCACATCACTTGGTTGAATAGAGTTGATACCAAATATATTTGTTGTTCTTTTACTGTTTGGAATACGAACCAAAGGAAATATTCCAAGTACGTGACTTATTCATAAGTTGGAGGCGTGGGAATACAGACGAAACTAGGTGACCTATAGGTTTAGTTGCTTGGTCTTAACTATATGAAGTTAGGTTTAATTTTTTGTAGCGGCTTAATCCTGATAGTATTCAATTCTGGACAAGGTCCCGGGGTTTTTCTGCATTTGCGGTTTCCTCGTTAAAAAAATATTGTTGTGTCATTTACTTTATATTTCCTCATTATAATTATTTTATTATAATCAAAGTAAATTACACAAACGTTAACTCCTATTTACTTGATAAGCAATCCTATTGTGTTTGGTTAAGTCTGAACCTTGTTATCAAGTAAACATACTTCGTTGTTGTATTTTCTCGATCTCGTATCCATAGACGATCACACGAAGTGTGAACCGATTAGTTGCATTGTCTCGACTCAGTCCATAGACAATCACTTTCGGAAAAACGACTTATAGGTAGGAAAAGTTTTAGCTTGAGGTATATTTGGGTACCCTCGCCTTTTCACTCTCAAAATTACTCAATGCAATTTCAAACCCAATCTCATGTCTCGGAGGATAAATCGTTGAAACTCTTTTTTGTATGACTTCCATCGTTAATCTAAAGCCTATTTTTCCTTCGCTTATAAAATATCGGTAGCTTAAAAACTACCTAAAACAGTTATTCTGAAGCATATAAAGAATAAAAAAATTCCAAACAATTAAAACTTAATTAGAGAGTAATAATTAAGGAAAACTAAATACTGTTAGATCACTGCTCGGTCGAACTCGCAAGCGTTATTATCTCAAGCTTGTTTCTCAAGTTTAGTTTCCAAAACTATAAGTCTTGATTTCTAGTCTACTAATAGCTAAATCTCGGACTAGTATAGAAAGTTTAGTTGAGCTCTAGACTCCACGGTGTTCATCATGCAAAGACGAAGAACTAATAAAAGAACTGGTGGAACTTCATTGACAAAAAGGTATGTGGAGACTTGAACCTATCTATAACTCAAAAGTCTACTTTATCTCCGATCTTGAGACAAAAGTCGTATTTCTATATAGACTATGATTATACACATGTACTATTTCGAGCTGAGTTTATCTCGTTTATCTATTTCTCGAAATATGTGTTGGTAAGCTTTAGCTTCGTCTATATAGACTAAGAATGTTTCAATGATTGAAATGAGAGTTTAGAATACATAACCATAGTTGGATATAAACATTGTGAGACAACTGATATGTATGTGAGTCCAATATCCTTGAACCAAAGTATGCGTACTTTGCTGCTCAGGATAACCTGAACTAAAATCCGCTTACCAGTACGCGTACTGCCGGAAGTTCACATCCTGTGAATTTCTACTGGAGTTTGTGAACTGAAAACAAACTTAATCCGGGTACTTAAGTCCGCGTACCAGTATGCGTACATAAGTAGGTTATTTTCTAAAAACAGTTTAATTCGTGAACTAAGACATTTATATTTTAAGGAATATCTTTGCAAACCGTGGCTATAATGTTCATGAATCGATTCGAGTGAATCAAAAATGTTTTGTTTCGATTGTGTCTTGTATACTTCTATGAGATCTAAGCAATTGAACAACTCTCTAACTAGTTCATTTGAGTCATTTGAACTAGTTGTGGTAAAAAAGAATAAGGTTGATATGAAAGTGCTCATATGGCTAACCTATGGTTAACTACCGTTCAACCAACGACTTGTACACGTTTAGGTACAGTTACACAAACCTAAAGGAAGTTACATTTAATGTGTATATAACAATCTAAGTTTGATCTAACGGTTTAAAGATATTAGCTTGAATATAATCAGGTTTTCATCTAACGGTTAATATTGAATGCTTGGTTACCAAGGTAGCATTGATTGAAAACCCTAATTTGAAGACTATATGAAGGATAACTCTAACAACTGGGAAAACTAATCCCCACACCTCTTGTGTGATACTAGTTGTAAGCTAGAGTCGATTCTCCTTTAACCTTAGGTTTCTATCGAGACCCTGTAGGTTAACGACTTAAAGCCTTCATTGGGATTGTGAAGCTAGGCCCAACTATTTTTTCTGTAGTTGCGTGATCTGATCTTGTTGTTTCCATCGTATTTGAGTACAATCGTAAGGATTGTCTTGAGATTAATTTCTCCGGTAGGCAAGATAAAAAAGTAGTCACAAACTATACGTCTCATCGTTTGTGATTCCACAATATCTTGATTAGCTAGTCGATTAAGATTATTGTGAGGTGATTGATATTTCTAGGTTGTTCTTTGGGAATATAAGTACGGTATATTATGGTTCCTGTTCACCTTGATTTATCAAAAGACAGTACAAAACTCGTAGGTATTTCTGTGAGAGACAGATTTATCTATTCCTGTAGACTTTTCTGTGTGATACAGATTTGTTTATTAAAGTCTTCAACTTTGGGTCGTAGAAACTCTTAGTTGTGGGTGAGATCATCTAAGGGAATCAAGTGCGTAGTATCTTGCCGGGATCAGAGACGTAAGGAGCGCAACTATACCTTGGATCAGTGTAAGATTGATTGGGGTTCAACTACAGTCCATACCGAAGTTAGTTTGTAGTAAGCTAGTGTTTGTAGTGGCTTAATACAGTGTGTTCAATCTGGACTAGGTCCCGAGGTTTTTCTGCATTTGCGGTTTCCTCGTTAATAAAACTTATGGTGTCTGTGTTATTTATTTTCCGCATCATATTTTGTTATATAATTGAAATATCATAGGTTGTGCATTGAATCGATCAATTGGTAAATCCAACCTTTGGTTGTTGATTTAAATTGATTGATACTTGAGCATTGGTCTTTGGTACCGTTCAATTTAATTTCTATTGTGTTTAATTAGACTCGCAGATTTCTATTTGCTTGAGTAAGTATTGAATCGATAAATTGAGATATAACTCCTTGATATACTTTTTATTAAGATTGAGTCTGAATGTATAGTTGATTCTCTTAAAAGTATATTGGAGTTAGTCCATACAGATTGCCAAGCAAAATATTGGGTGTGGTTGTTAGACCCCCGATTTTTCAATTGGTATCAGAGCAGGCAAGCACGTTTAAAGACCTTATAAGTATGTGTGTGTAGTGATCTGACTCTATGGAAAAGAATTCTATCTCCATAAACGTACCACCAGTCTTCGATGGCTCAAAATACTTGTGGTGGAAAATCGTTATGCGTGCTTTTATTCAAGCTCATGATTTTCAAAGATGGTTACGTGTTGTTAATGGTATGATCCTCTGGTTAATACAGAAGGCGATGTATTTATACCTAAGGATATTGGTAGATATATTCCAGAAGAAATCCTTGCAGCAAAGCAAAATTATGACGGCTTAAATGCTATCATACATGTCATTACCCCAGATTTTCAGCATCATGTGACTACGTGCACAAAGTCTAAAGAAGCCTGGGATATCTTAGAAACCGTATTTGAAGGGAATACCAGTGAAAAAGAAGCTAGGCTTCAAAACCTAAATTCTAATTGGAAAATCTTCGTATGACAGATGAAGAAACATTTGATGAGTTTAATCACAAAGTGTCTGAAATTGTTAATGCATCTTTTGCATTGTGTAAGACTATTCCTGAAAAGGACATTGTGATGAAAATTCTCAGATCATTGCCATCTAGATATGATTCTTAGAAGCATGCCATCGTTGAAGGAAATAATCTCGCAACACTCTCCAAAAATACTCTGGTTGGGAAGCTAAAGATCTTTGATCATGAGAATACATCCAAATCTGGGAAGGATGTTGCTTTCAAATCACAAAAGAACACTAAATTACTTGATAAAAGTAAAAGTGTTTGCATCTCTGAAGATGATCTTTCTGAGGATACTCATCATATGAAGATCTTGACAAGTCAGTCTCTCTAATCACTAGACAGTTTAGGGATCTTCTTTTGAAGAGAAGTAAACGGTTCTCCAGAGATAAATCCAGGTTATCAGTTAAGCCCCATAATCGTGTTCCTCCTAAAAACAAGGATAATGATGAGACTGATAACGTGGATATGCCTCAGTGCTTTAAGTGTAAAGGTTTTGGTCATTTTGCAAATGAGTGTCCAAATCGTAAAAAATACACTGGGAACAAATGTCTTGCTGCAACTCTTGATGAAATGTCTGACAACTATGATTCTAATGAAGACGAAAAATCAAGTGTTGCACTTTTGTGTGAAAATATTGATTTTGATAATTGTAGCAATACATACATCAATCTTGATATTCTTTCAGAAGAGAACTCAACCAATCTTGAAGAAAAAATTGACCTTTCCGTTGGAGACACTGTCTAATTTTTCAGGTTCTACTGTGTGTCTAGAACTTGCACATCTCAGATACCTGAATCATATTCCAGGTTGACATGCTCATATTGTTCATTCAAGGGTCATGAACTATCAAAGTGTTACAAGTACAAACACAAATTGAGACATGTCAACAAACTTCAACGAAGAGCAAATCGATTAGCAAACAAGGTTAAACTTGTTGAAAAGACCGCAGAGGTATGTAAGATTTTATCTTCGTCAAAAAAGTTAGTTTCCAAGGATAAGATAAGACCGTTGGAAATAAAGTTATGGTCTAAAAACTATGAGAAACAGGGATTTATGAATTCCGATCAAAAAAGATGTGATGGACAGATTATTGTTCATCCCAGCGCAACTTAAATTATGTTGGTTAGTGATAGACGTATTTATGTGTATAATTTGTCCTCAATGTTTCGTATTGTTGGTACTCGTTTTCGTCCTTATTATGGTGTTTTCTGTATTTTTAGGTATTTTTGGAAAATAAATATTTTTGGAAAATCGGCTCGAAAAATCACTCGGAACACCCCCCGAAGGACACTTACTATACGGAGCCGAGATTTGGTTAAGGGGCACCTCAATTACTAAGGGGCACCCCAAAAAGGCAGCTGCTATTCGCACCCTACAGCATGTTAGGGGGACACCATCTTCTTCGTTTGAAACTTAAAAATTGGCGGGAAAAATGTGGCAGCTCTCTGAGACTTTTTCGATCGAAATTTGAAGACGTTATAGTGTGATTCAATGGCTAAAACTTCACGGGAACACTTGACTTAGATATACAGGCGTGGTATGGGCTTCAAAATCATCTGGATTTGGTTGGATAATCGGCAGTGAAGAAAACAGGGTTGCTCGGGTTTTGGTTGCTCCATCACGAGTTCTGTGTAGTTGGCATGTGGATTTATAGAGTTTTACTTCTGGTGGAACGTGAAAACAGTGCCCTAAGAGTATATCGACATCAGCAAGCGTGTGAAGAGGCGAGAAAGGAAAGAAAATTTCCTTTATTATTTTTTCTTTACTGTCGAGATATGGGAAGATTTTCTGGAGTAATGAGCGAAGATTCTTAGTCCAAAGGTGTATAAATAGGCTACCGGGGTCGAGCAGAAGCGGGACGGAGAGATTGGGAGAAGTTTAGAGCACCACAGAGTCAAAAAATCGAATTTTCAAAGAAACCACCTGCTGCTGCTGCTGCCATTGAAGAACACTGAAGAACACGAAGAACAGACTCGCCACAACCGTCGTTTTTAAATAGTGTCAGCGACTCATACTGTGGTCGCAGATCAGAGACAGACTTAAACAACGCAACAGTATAGTAACGGCTCTTTGTAACGGCTTTTTCAATAGTTATAAGCATTGCAAACCCGATTTTTATTATAATTCTCCCTTATTCATCATTTGTAACCCTTTGAGCATAAATGAAATCAACTTTTGAGCGTGTTTCCAACATGATGAGCGGCTAATTCTCTCGTAACCAAGGCAATGGATGAAGCTATTCACACATGAATAATGGGTAACTATTTCATTTTCTCTAATATTTAATTATAATTCACTCAATCACTGCTTTTGCAGAGTTCTTAAAAGTTTACATAATTTTCTTCATTAGTTGTGATTCAATTAGATAGGTTATGCTTTGGTTAGATAATCTATGGTTAAGGGATACAATTAATTTTTGAGAATATGTTTGATTATTTGTGGATTAAGAAATAAAGGATTAAAAGGATAATTAGAGTTATGAAATATTTGACATCATTCATGTGTAATAGTGGATTCTAGTGTCTTGGTTATTTTCCAATCACTTGAAATCAATTTTGAGTTAAGTTTTCTATATTTTTAAGTTCCATTAAGTCTAGAATTGAAAATCACATCAATTTTTGGCGCCGCCGACGCGGGCTTATCTTTAGGATAGAGTTTCTAGATTTATTTTTTTTTTATTTTTTTTTATTTTTTTTGTTCTTCTTTACGTTTTTGGGTTTTTTTCTTTTCCTTTCAGATTTTGGGAATTTGGAGCGAAAGCAATTTTTGCCAAAGCTTTTGGCGAATATTTAAAGACTTGAAGTAAAAGGCAAAGCGAAAGGAGCTAAAGAAGAAGAAATTTTTTTTTTAATTTTATAGAAAAAGAGAGAAAAAAAAAAGAGAGTGTTATTTTATTAGATTGTATTAGGAATTCTTTTTATTTTGTATTTTTCTTTTTCTTTTTGCACTTTATTTTTTGGACCTTTATTTTGGAATTTGGACATTAATTTTTTTTAAACCCTACGGAAGGGTAGATTAGATATTAAACTGTTTGCAGAGAAGGACGGTGATTACGATATCACCTCGGCTCCTCGGGTTCGTACACAACATAGGAGTTGTGGCCCGAGTCGACGACAACGGTTCGTCCCCCGTATGGAACGGGAGGTAAGTTTGTCGAAACACTCGCGAATCCCCTGTCAGCGAGTTACTGCATTCCTTCGTTTGCATATATGCTGAGGAACTGAAAACGGCTGCTTTAAATTCCTAGTAAAGGGCAAGGACTGGCCATACAAGATAAGGGTTCGGATTTCATCACCGTTCTCTTCTTGCCCTCCTTAGGAAAACGAAACCAAACGCGAACCTAAGCTTTAAAATTTGGAATAGAACGATACCTATAGGGTAACGAGCTTAGTAGGAAAGTCGTTCGAAAAAATATTGGTTACTCTTTTAGCATACTTTGAAGTTCATAATGGTCTCTGTGAGTTGAATGCGTGACTGCGCCGCCTTGTGATAACGGTGAGGCCTTGGGTATCAAATCTCCACTGATCTTCCATCGCCTCAATTCAACTTACTTTGACTCGGACTGACTCCAGAGGGGTTTGCTTAAATTGTAACGAATTCCCTTTCGAAGGATTAGAAGCTGGTCTAGAAACAATCTAAGTGGAGCCATCATGCTTTTTGTTTGCTAGAATTCAGTAGGTTTGCTGTGGTGGAGTCAGCCTTGTTTGTGTTTGCATAGAACTTCCCTTCCCTTTTAGGACTTTTCTTTTTATTTTTGTTTTTCTAGTGTATGCCCGATGTAGAACGGGCTTGGAAAAGAAACAATCTAGGTCGTCTGATTAGTGATAAACCTAGTAGTTCTTCTTGTGAAGGCGGGGAGCTCGAAGACTCTTCTTTAGAGAGCCCCATTTTTGGAAACTTCAGTTTTGAGAATATGCTTCTTTGTGAAGAAAGTACTCCTAGTCCTTCGGTAGTGCCAGAAATGGAAACTTTAAAAGCTTTATTAAACCCAATTAGGACCTCTCGTCCGTCTTGTATCAAGTTAGCTGAAACCGAGGCAAATTATGAACTCAAACCTGGGACTTTACAGATTCTCCCAACCTTTTTAGGAAAAGAGAATGAGAACCCCTATTTTCATGTTAGGGAATTTGAGGAAGTATGTAGTACTCTGAAAATTAAAAACCTTAATGATGATGACCTGAAACTTAGGTTATTCCCCTTTTCCTTAAAAGATAAAGCCAAATCTTGGCTGTATAGTTTGGATTCTAAGTCAATTGAAACCTATGAACACTTACATCTGCCTTTATACATAAGTTTTTCCCAAGGCACAAAACATCGTCTATTAGGACACAAATTTGTACTTTTGCTCAACAAGAGGGAGAATCTTTATATAGGTATTTAGAAAGGTTCAATGATTTAATATCTTAATATCCTCATCATGGTTTAGAGAAGGTTAGGTTAGTTCAGATTCTCTACGAGGGTTTAGATTATTCAACAACAACCATGGTTGAGTCCTTATGCACAGGTGGGTTTGAGAATAAAACTGTTGATGAGGCGATGACATTTTTGAATGAAATCGCCAATAAGACCCAACAATGGGAAAATAATAGGGAACCCCAGAAAACAATTCTTCTAAGTAGAGGAAATGTCAATAGGGTAGAAGGATCCTATGAGTCAGATGCTAAAATAGCAGCCATAGCCAAAAGGTTAGAAGCGTTGGAATTAGGTCATTCTAGTGGTACTAGTGGTAGAATAGAGACTTTTTAGGAAGACCATACTGTTGAAGAGCAAGCCAATGCTCTTTATAACAACACTAGATTCGATAACCGTCAGAAGTTTGACCTTTATTCAGAAACCTATAACCCTGTCTGGAGAAACCATACCAACCTTTCTTGGTCTAAGGTCCAGAATCAAGGTCAGTCTATTAACTCTCAAGCTCCCCCAGGTTTTGGCTATCCTAAGAATCCTTCAGCCCCGGCACAGTTTCAGAACCCTTCGGATAAGAAGATTATGAGTTTAGAAGAGTCTCTTGCTTTGTTAACTCGTAACACTATGCAGTTTCAGCAATCTGTTGCTCAAGGTTTAGAAGAAAATAAGAGAATAGGTCAGGCTAACTCTCAGGCTATTTCCGAGTTGAAAACCCAGGTTAGTCATACAAATGAGTCTTTAAGAGAAAGAGGTAAGTTTTCTAGTCAAACTCAACCAAACCCTAGAGGAATTAATGAAATAGGTGAAAGACCATCTGATCATGTAAATGCTATTAAAACCCTTAGGAGCGGTAGAGAGATAGACAACAAGGTTTCCATGCCTAATAGTGAACATGCTGTAGTTCACCCTTCTGAGCCAGAGAATGAGAAGACTGATAAAGTCTCCAAAGAGACCAATGAGGGTCCTGCTGAGCCCGGCTTTGTTCCCAGAGCCCCGTTTCCCCAGCTGCTAGTTCCGACTAAGAGGGAGTCCAACTTTAAGCAGGTTACTATCAACCTACCATTGTTGGATGCGATTAAGCAGATTCCGGCTTATGCAAAGTTCCTTAAGGACTTGTGTACACGAAAGCTTAAGCTTAGTGTCCAAAAGAAAGCCTTCCTAGCTAGTCACGTGAGTTCCATTATTCAGAATACCACTACTCCTAAGTATAAAGACCCAGGGTCCCCTACCATTTCTTGAACAATAGGTAAACACCATGTTGAGAAAGCTTTGCTTGACTTAGGAGCCTGTGTGGATTTACTTCCATACCATGTGTACCTTAAGCTAGGACTTGGTGGGATGAAACCTACCAAGATGACACTCCAGTTAGCTGATAGGTCCGTTAAAATTCCTCGTGGTGTGATCGAGGATGTTCTTATTGAGGTCGACGAGTTTATTTATCCAGTTTATTTTGTTATCCTAGATACCCAACCTGTCCCTGACCAAGAGAACCAGATACCGGTGATTTTAGGTCGCCCATTTTTAGCAACATCCAATGCGATCATTAACTGTCGAACTGGTATTATGAATTTGTTTTTTAGTAATATGACTATTGAGCTGAACATCTTTCACATTAGTAAGCTACCCCAGGAACTGGACGACTCGAGCGTAGAAGAGGTGAACATGATAGGCACCTTAGTAGAGGAGTCATTACAAAACACTTTGATAGGAGATCCGTTAGAGAAATGCCTAGCTCACTTTGGGAATGATTTTGATGATGATGATGTGATTAATGAGGTGAATGCTTTGTTAGATTCAACCCCTTTGTTAGACACTAGTAAATGAATGGAAACCTAAGTTCGAACCTTTACCCGTTCCCGAGTCTAACCTAGTTCCTTCGTTGGAAAAGCCTCCCAAGTTGGGTCTTAAACCATTACCAGATACCCTGAAGTATGTGTTTTTAGGCCCCTATGAAACTTTACTTGTAGCATCCGACTTGGATAGTGATCAGGAAAGTAGGCTAGTGACTATCCTTCAAAATAACAAGGAAGCTTTAGGGTGGACCATAGCAGACATTAAGGGTATAAGTCCTATTGATTGTATGCATCATATATATTTAGAGTCCTATTGTTCGAACCGAGGTTCTGAAGCTGTTCGAACCGAGGTTCTGAAGCTGTTAGATGCAGGCATTATCTACCCCATTTCAGACAGTAAGTGGGTCAGCCCCGTTCAGGTTGTTCCCAAGAAATCCGGTATTATTGTAGTCCAGAATGATAACAATGAGTTAATCCCAAGCCGAATGACCACGAGTTGGCGTGTCTGTATTGACTATAGAAAATTGAACAAGGTCACTAGGAAGGACCACTTTCCCCTTCCCTTCATCGACCAAATGCTAGAGAGATTAGCTGAACGTAGCCATTATTGATTTTTAGATGGATACTGCGGTTATAATCAGGTTCCTATTGCCCCAGAAGACCAAGAGAAAACCACTTTTACCTGTCCCTTTGGTACCTTTGCATATAGACGCATGCCTTTCGGCCTATGCAATGCCCCTGCGACCTTTCAGCGTTGTATGATGAGCATATTTTCTGACATGGTAGAACGGTTCTTAGAGGTCTTTATGGATGATTTTTCAGTGTTTGGTTCGTCTTTCGATGAGTGCTTGCATCATTTGTATTTAGTCTTGACTAGGTGTAAGGAAAAGAATTTAGTGCTTAATTGGGAGAAACGTCACTTCGTGGTTCGTTCAGGAATTGTTCTAGGGCATATCGTATCTTCAAAGGGTATAGAGGTAGATAGAGCCAAAGTAGACCTTATTAAAACTTTACCGGTCCCAAGAACCGTAAAAGGTATTAGGTCATTCTTAAGGCATGCTGGTTTTTATCGTCGATTCATTAAGGATTTTAGCTTGATTTCTAGACCTCTTTGAAATTTTCTTGCAAAAGATGTTAAGTTTGTCTTTGATGATGCTTGTTTAGAGGCTTTCGAGAAGCTTAAAACTTTACTCACTACCGCCCCCATAGTCCAGGCACCCAACTGGAACCTACCCTTCGAAATCATGTGTGATGCTTCAGATTATGCTATTGGTGTTGTGCTAGGTCAGCGAGAAAACAAGTTACTTCATGTAATTTACTATGCTAGCAAAACTCTGAATGATGCCCAGTTGAACTATACCACTACGGAGAAGGAACTGTTAGCCATTGTGTTTGCCTTAGACAAGTTTAGACCCTATCTCTTAGGTTCTAAGATCGTAATATATACTGATCATGCTGCTTTGAAATATCTTTTGTCTAAGAAGGATACGAAATCTAGATTGATTAGGTGGATCCTGTTGTTACAAGAGTTTTCTCCGGACATTAAAGACAAAAAGGGTGCAGAAAATGTAGTAGCAGACCACTTGTCTAGACTTGTTGTGGATACCCTTAATGATTCCCTTCCTATAAGGGACAGCTTTCCTGATGAACAATTGTTCTTTGTTACCCAATTACCTTGGTATGCGAATATAGTGAACTATCTTGTTACTGGTCGAATGCCCCAACATTGGGGTAAACAAGAGCGTTCTAGATTTTTAGCTGAGGTTAAGCACTTGTTTTGGGATGATCCTTATTTGTTTAAGTATTATCTAAACCAGATTATTAGGAGATGTATACCTGAGAGTGACCAGTCCAGTATTATTTCCTTTTGTCATGATCATGCGTGTGGGGGTCACTTTAGTGCTAAGAAGACTGCTGCTAAGATATTGCAGTGTGGATTTTATGGGCCTTCGTTGTTTAAAGACTCCCACAGTTACTGTGTTACTTGTGAACGTTGCCAGAAATTATGAACCATTTCCCGTAGGAACATGGTGCCCTTGAACCCTATTTTAGTTGTCAAGGTCTTTAATGTGTGGGGTATTGACTTTATGGGTTCGTTTCCTAATTCTTTTGGTAACCTATACATCCTTGTCGCTGTAGACTACGTCTCTAAGTGGATTGAGGCGGTTGCATGTAAAACCAATGACCATAGGGTTGTTATTGATTTCTTGAAAAATAATATACTTACACGTTTTGGTACACCGCGAGCTATATTAGTGATGGTGGGTCGCACTTTTGTAATGAACCTTTTAGGCTTTTGATGAAGAAATATGGTATTACACATAAGGTAGCTACCCCGTATCATCCACAGACTAGTGGTCAGGTTGAGGTTTCCAATAGGGAGATAAAACGTATATTAGAGAAAACAGTTAATCCTAATTGGAAAGACTGATCGTCTAGGCTTACTGATACCTTATGGGCTTACCGTACTGCATTTAAGACCCCCATTGGAATGTTTCCTTATCGGATTGTGATAGATACATTTTTGTGTCTAATTTGTCCTCAATGTCCGTATTGTTGGAACTCTATTTTTGTACTAATATTGTGTTTTTATGTATTTTTAGGAAATAAACATTTTTGGAAAAATCAGCTCGAAAAGTTGCCCAGGGCACCCTTGAAGGGAAATTGTTATTCGGACTCTCACTACTGGTTAAGGGGCACCTCAGTTGGACACATGCTATTCGCACCCCCAGTTTGGTTAGGGGGCAGTCATCTTCTTCATTTAAATTTAAAGTTTTGGCGGGAAAATATCTTTTCTCTCTGGCAGATTTGCCAATTGATTTTTGGGCGTGTTGGAGATCGATTCAATGGCTGGAATCTTTTGGAAAGATTTGATTGATATTAACAGAGTTAACATGCGTGTTGGAATCAATCAAAATGGGATGTACACGCTGTTTGATTCGAAACAGGAAATAATATTTTCATAAAACAGAGGAAGAGATACGGGGATTTTTTGGTTGTATTCCGGGAAATATATATGCAGTAAAGGCAAGACATTGATTGTGGATTATACATTATTGATGGGGAGATATTTTGAAGCACTTTCCAGCGTAAAAATGATTCTCCTTAACTGGCAGGAGAAGAAAATATTGAAAATATTTTCCAGAGTAAATAGGATGATTCTCGAGTTATTGTGAATGATTTCTTCCTCCTGTTGTGTATAAATAGCATCTTGGGTTGGAAGAGAAGTTTATCAAGAGTTTGTGGAAGGTTTGGGACGCAGAGGAGCGAAGAAGAAGGATTAACAGCAATTCCCACCTGCTGCTGCTGCTGCCATTAGAGGACCTTGAAGAACACAAAGAACAGACTGCACAGAGCAGTCTTATTTTCCGCAGCATCAACAGCAGCAGCTAAGTATTGTTGTTTTACAACAGTACAACTCTATCGTTGATTTGTGACGCCTTTTGTGGTCGTAGATTCACTGTTTTATACTTTTTCACTCTTTTAATCAAATTTTGAGCATCAATTATGTATTTTGAGAACATGATTAATATGAGTAGCTAAACCCCAACACTGGGATGATGGAGGAAGCCGTTCTTTACGCATATGATAATTACATTAATTCTTTTTTGACTACTTGCACTTTTTATTAATCGATTTATGATTTTTCTTAGTTGGTTGTGATATCGTATGATGATGTATGCTTGGGCGTAGTGCTTTTGATGCGTCATGCTAGTGATATACAATAAATATTCTAAAAATATACCTTGGCAAGAATGAGAGTCCTTATGATTTGATCTATAATTGTTTCGAATAAATATGTGAATTGTGTGAATGATTAATGGTGGAATCCTGTGTCCCAGTGTCTCTTGATCCTGTGACAAATATTTTGTATATATTTTTGTTTTAAAAATCTTTTCAAGTCCGAGCAACGAACTTTTACTACCACTTTCAAAACTATAACAAAAAAGCGCCGCCGACGCGGACTTGTATATTGATTTTTTTTTATTTTTTTTTAGGTTTTTTTTTTTTATTATTTGTTCCTTTTTACTTTGTCTTTTTTTCTTTGATTTACAGGTTCGAAGTGGAGCACTACGGACTTGGAGAGGAAAAATCTTAAAGCGAAAAGAGAAGAAAAAGGACAATTTTAGGATTTAATTTTTAATTTTTAATTTTTTTAGAGTGTGTGAGGAAAACTGTAATTTTTTTTATTATTATTTATTTATTTTGGACTTTGGACTTTAAACAACTGGACTTTTTTTTTAACCCTACGGAAGGGTATTATTAAACAAAAAAAAATAAAAAATTATATAAACTCTGTGCAGGGAAGGACGACGATTACTATATCGTCTCGGCCCCTCGGGTTCGTACATGACATAGGAGTCTTGGCCCGAGTCGACTTCAACGGTTCATCCCCCGTCTGGTACGGGAGGTAAGTCCATCGAAACACTCGCGAATCTCCTGTAAGCGAGTTACTGTATTCCTTAAGGTGATTCATTGATTGAGGACGAATTTGGACTGTTTTTAAATTCCTAGTAAAGGGAAAGGCCTGGCCAATACAAGATAAGGGTTCGGATTTCATCACCGCTCCCTTCTTTCCCATCTTAGGAAAACGAAACCTAACGCGAACCCAAGCTTAAAACTTGACTAGAACGAGACTGATAGGGTAACGCGCTTATTAGGAAAAAATTTCGAAGGATATTGGTTACTTTCTTAATCACACCTTGAAGTTCATAATGGCTTCTGTGAGTTGAATGTGTGACTGCGCCGCCTTGTGATAGCGGTGAGGCCTTGGGTATCAAAGCTCCACTGAGCTTCCCTCGCCTCAATTCAACTTACTTTGACTCGGATTGATTCCAGAGGGGTTTGCTTAAATTGTAACGAATTCCCCTTCGAGAGATAGAAGCAAGTCTAGAAACAATCTAATTGGAGCCATCATGCTTGTTGTTTGCTAGATTTTATAGGTTTGATTTGGTCGAGTCAGCCTTGTTTGTGATTGTGTAGAATTCCCTTGCAATTAAGAATGTCGAACTGGTATGATAGAAGCCAATACAATGATTATCGACCTGAATTTGAATATGGACATCATCCTTTTTATGACCATGTTGGGAATAGTGGTTGGGAACGCTATCCTTTGGAAGGATATGGGTGATACCCTTGTGAGACCAATTACTATCCACACATGCATCAATCTTACGAGCAAGAAGATTATAGTACTAGTTCTTCGTCTCTAGAGGATACAATCAAACTATTGAAAAGTAGTCTTTTTTATGATCCCTCTGTTCCTATTCCTCCTTTAGAAGAGTCCCTCAGGGAGTTAACTGAGTCGACACGTAAGTAGCTGAGATGAATAGTGTAATTATAGACGAAACAACTACAATAATGAGTGAACTTTCTATAGAGGAATCCCTCAAGCTGATGGCTGAGAAGAACGAAGGACTTGCTCGAAATAATCTTACTTTCCAATATAGTGTTTCCAATAATACCCTTAAAAATGAGGATAATTATTTTCATAATCAAGATGACGAGGTTAGAATTGGTAACACTACTTATTTTGATGAGGTTCGATCTTTTTCATGTTATTATGATGAGGATAGTGTTGATGGAGAATCATACTTATGTAGGAATAGTGATCAGGAAATGGTTACTCCAATTGAGCTTTACAATGATAATATTATTTCTAGTTCAAATCCAAATAATTTTAATAGTTATTCACCTATTCAAAAGGACGAGGATTTGACTAGAGATACCCTCGTTTTAGACGATGTAGTATTTCCTGTTTACAAATCCGATAATGATTTAGATGAACGAGTTTATTCTGAGAATAATGTTTAGAGTCTAGCGATTTAGAAACAATAGTCTTAGACGAAGAAGATGAACTCGTAGAGATGAGTGAGGATGAACCTGACTTAGAAGAATCAATTGACCATTTCCAGGAATCTGAAAATTAGGGAAGTTGTGACTAGTCTTTCTAGAGACACAGAAAACTCTAAGTTTGGGGGTGATTATCATTCTCTGTGTGCTTTAACTCTTAGAAAGTACCCTCCTGTAGGACTTGACATTTTTGCCTCAACCATCTTACAAGATTATCTTCATACACGTTTTTCCGAACCTAATGATGTCCAGAAAGAAGCTCAGTTGTTAGAAACCCATCCTCTGGTTGATGTGGTTAACCCAGGCTATGATACCAAGATTGACTTTGTTTTCCCACCAAAAACTTTTCAACCAATTGTGGGAACTTTTGATTTTAAGATGTGTCGGTTATTAAGTTTTGAGACTAAACCTAATCACTTTAGGATATTAGGGTCGACACATTTTCTTAAGGAAGACCACCTCTTTCATTGTGGTCATCTGTGTGAGTCAAATCTGACTGACTTAGAGGATCCTCAGTTATTCAGGTTGTTGTTATGTGCTTATAAGTTCTTAGTTGAGTTTTTCCAGACTCTAATACCTGAACCGGATCTTAGCTTTGAGGAAATCCAACCGATGAAAACCTGTTATCTAGACCCAGTTATAGAACCTGAACCTGATCCACAACTAGATGTAGTTGTCTTAAACAAGGGTATGTTCGGCATCTTTTTGGTCTGTTGCAGTTTCCTCTTCTTGTGGGTAATACTTTTTGATCCAGATGACCCACAATTATTCCGACTACTTATATATGATTCTATGAGGTGACTAATTCCTTCCGATGTCTGGCTGAAGACTTTAGCACTTCTTGGGAGGTAACCCAATATTCTTGCGACACGGTAATATCTTTCCTTATCTCTTTTGCTTCATTGGTAACAGTTTCTCCTTGTTCATGTTTTTAATTTTATCTTTAGAACATTGAGGACAATGTTAGGTTTAAGTTTGGGGGTACAGGAGAAACTTTTTAGTTGCATAAATAAACTCCAGAGCTTAGAAATTTATGCCTATTTAGGATTGCACTAACTAATCTAAGTGGATGTAAGAATTTTGATCGTAGGAGTTGAGGAACCAATCTGAATAGATGGAAACATCTAAAGAGTCTATTCATAAAAGCACAGAGCTCAGGTGTTAGTAATAACATGATAGTTTCACCATATTTCGTTGAGTCCTTTTCACTTCTATTTTTATTTTATTTTTCATTTTAAACTATGTTTCTCTAAGTGATTAGGTGGGGCACACGATTCAAGTTGTTACCACTGCTAGGGTGAATTAGAGTGATTGAGTTACTATATATATAAAAAAAAAAAAAAAAAATTTGAGACCGGACCAATTAGACCAATCGGAATAAATATTAACACTTGGATAGCAATATGCGTGTGTTCTCCCTGTTTCCGTCGCCTAAGCAAGCGTGGAATGCAGGACCCGTGGGAGCTATCGTGTAATATGCTGACAAGAAGCATGCACTTGGATCCAAAAGATCTATTCATGCCGTTAAAAAAAAAAAAATTCGAGAAAAAAGGTTATTATTCTATGTAGTCAACCACTGGTTCCCTTGTATATGCCAGTTTGTTGATTTAGATTTAGGTTATCGGCCGCTGGTTCCCTTGTATATGCCAGCAATGTTGATATTAGTCAGACCGGTATCTCAGTCCATTAGGATAGGTTCATTTTAGCAGTGGCCTTCAGACAGATATGTGAAACATCGATCATTTGGTCAACATCAACACCATCTATGTTTTTTCTATATCCATCTCTTAATCTTTCCATGTGATTAGTTTGACTCCGAATATGATTTCCATAGTGCAACTATCTTAGTAGAGCTCTGTCACTTACATGAATTTTAGTATGCTTGAGTGAAAACTCGTGTACAGTAATTGGAATTTCGCATCAGGGTACTTCCTCTTGTAGTCAATAAGTATGCCAACCAAGGAGATTCTTTAGTGCCTTCCAAGGTTCGTTGTAGATAGCTAGGGTCTGGAGTATAAAGGTTTTGTGGGTACACCTCTGGTAAACCCTCCTGAGACAACACTCCGCCACTAGGGCCACCTAGTGGTTTAACGGCTTGCTGCACGTGCTAAGTGTAGTCATTTTACTTTCTAGATTAGATTTGCTCGAGGACTAGCAAATAATAAGTTTGGGGGTATTTGATAGACACATTTTTGTGCCTAATTTGTCCTCAATGTCCGTATTGTTGGAACTCTATTTTTGTACTAATATTGTGTTTTTATGTATTTTTAGGAAATAAACATTTTTGGAAAAATCAGCTCGAAAAGTTGCCCAGGGCACCCTTGAAGGGAAATTGTTATTCGGACTCTCACTACTGGTTAAGGGGCACCTCAGTTGGACACCTGCTATTCGCACCCCCAGTTTGGTTAGGGGGCAGTCATCTTCTTCATTTGAATTTAAAGTTTTGGCGGGAAAATATCTTTTCTCTCTGGCAGATTTGCCAATTGATTTTTGGGCGTGTTGGAGATCGATTCAATGGATGGAATCTTTTGGAAAGATTTGATTGATATTAACAGAGTTAACATGCGTGTTGGAATCAATCAAAATGGGATGTACACGCTGTTTGATTCAAAACGGGAAATAATATTTTCATAAAACATAGGAAGAGATACGGGGATTTTTTGGTTGTATTCCGGGAAATATATATGCAGTAAATGCAAGACATTGATTGTGGATTATACATTATTGATGGGGAGATATTTTGAAGCACTTTCCAGCGTAAAAATGATTCTCCTGAACTGGCAGGAGAAGAAAATATTGAAAATATTTTCCAGAGTAAAGAGGATGATTCTCGAGTTATTGTGAATGATTTCTTCCTCCTGTTGTGTATAAATAGCATCTTGGGTTGGAAGAGAAGTTTATCAAGAGTTTGGGGAAGGTTTGGGACGCAGAGGAGCGAAGAAGAAGGATTAACAGCAATTCCCACCTGCTGCTGCTGCTGCCATTAGAGGACCTTGAAGAACACAAAGAACAGACTGCACAGAGCAGTCTTATTTTCCGCAGCATCAACAGCAGCAGCTAAGTATTGTTGTTTTACAGCAGTACAACTCTATCGTTGATTTGTGACGCCTTTTGTGGGTCGTAGATTCACTGTTTTATACTTTTTCACTCTTTTAATCAAATTTTGAGCATCAATTATGTATTTTGAGAACATGATTAATATGAGTAGCTAAACCCCAACACTGGGATGATGGAGGAAGCCGTTCTTTACGCATATGATAATTATATTAATTCTTTTTTGACTACTTGCACTTTTTATTAATCGATTTATGACTTTTCTTAATTGGTTGTGATATTGTATGATGATGTATGCTTGGTCGTAGTGCTTTTGATGCGTCATGCTAGTGATATAAAATAAATATTCTAAAAATCTACCTTGGCAAGAATGAGAGTCCTTATGATTTGAGCTATAATTGTTTCGAATAAATATATGAATTGTGTGAATGATTAATGGTGGAATCCTGTGTCCAAGTGTCTCTTGATACTGTGACAAATATTTTGTATATATTTTTGTTTTAAAAATATTTTCAAGTCCGAGCAACGAACTTTTACTACCACTTTCAAAACTATAACAGCTTGTGTATGGCAAGGCATGTCATTTACCTGTTGAGTTAGAACATATAGCTTATTGGGCTGTTAAACAGCTAAACTTTTCTCTTGACAAGGCAAGAGCCCATAGGAAACTCCAGCTCAATGAGTTGGACGAGATTCGTATTGATGCTTACGATAGTGCGAAGGAGTATAAGAACAAAATGAAACTTGTGCATGATAGAAATATTTTAAGGAAGTTATTTTCTCCAGGTCAAAAAGTTCTTCTGTATGATACCCGCTTGCATATTTTCCCTGGGAAGTTACGTTCTCGGTGGACGCGTCCTTTTATTGTTCGCACTGTCTTTCCTCATGGATCTGTTGAGATCGAGACACCGGATGGTAGTAGTTCTTCGAAGGTTAACGGTCAGAGATTGAAACCCTTTTTAGAGCCCTTTCCAACAGGTGATGTTGAGGAGGTCCCTCTGGAGGACCCTGTTTACCCTTGATTGACCATCGAGGCGATTGTATGTTGTATATTAGTTTTTGATTTCTCTCTTCACCCAGGTACTATATTTTCGACTTCTCTCTTTACTGATTCCTCATGTTACTTTACTTTTTGGTATTGCTCTTTCATTAGAAACATTGAGGACAATGTTAGATTTAAGTTTGGGGGTGGGGAAGAACTTTTTAGTTGCACTTTTGAAAGTTCTAGCGTCATATGGTACCCGGTTAGCTAAGTTTACATACTATTTCTCACCGAAAAGATAGAAATTGGAATGCTAGGGATAACAACCTTTTGAGACATTAGAGAAAAAGACATTGAGATCCTTGAAATTCAGGAGAGAACTTGTTCCTTTTAGAGGGTAACTGTGATGGACCTAACCATACATGATGGAAAAGAAAGTAGGTCAGGAAATGCCAGAAAGACAAAGCAACCTCACAATGTAGTCTTAGTTACTGGATTGCGACTCTCTCTCAATAGAAAATTATCATTATCAACAAGCGGAGCGACATCAAAATCTATAAAGAAAGTTGAAGACGTTTGAGGTTTGGAAGCAACAATAGAAGAGAATAATTCAAAAATCAAAGTTGAAGTTATAAGAGCAAATGATATAAGTTGTTAGAATCCATGATACCAAGACATCACAAGTTGCGAAGATCCAAGTTTTGAAAGTCCTTCTCTCATGGCCATGTAAATTGTTGTCTTGTAATTTTCGTTTCAAAAAAAAAAAAAAAAAAAAAAATGAAAAAAAATCATCGTTACGTTTTGTTCAATAAGGCCAAAGGGAAGTAGCAATTTATAAGTCAAGCTAGAAATCGAAGAGAAGAGTTAATTGTCAAGGTTCTATGAGGTTCGATAGTTTATCATCAATAGTTGAAGACTGAAGAAGACGTTGTTTCTACTGAGCACTATGAGAGAGTCGAAGAAAGATACATTTGGTTGCTTTGTTAGTCCGCTTTCAATCTGGCACAAGATATTTCTAGCACTGGTTTAACTCATCTCACGTAATTAGTCCAGTTGTGTAGCAGATGTCCCTCTCATCTTTATCTCTCTCCTAATCTTATCCAGCTGTAAAGCAGCGGACGCATCTTACAATGTTTATCCAACTGTGTAGCGGATATCTCTTTATCTAGCAGTGTTGCGGATGTGTCTCCCTTTTCTTCAGTCAGCTTTAGAGCTGAAACCTTTAATTTATCTGGCATTCTAGTTACTTGGAGATAGGTTGAGAATATGTATGTCCTCAGAGCTCTTCGGATACTTGTGACCAATTAGAAGTAATGGTTTTGTGGGTACACCTCTGGTAAACCCTCCCGAGATTAACTCGGTTTTATTTATTTTTTATTAGTTTTGCTCGAGGACTAGCAAATAATAAGTTTGGGGGTATTTGATAGACGCATTTATGTGTCTAATTTGTCCTCAATGTTTCATATTGTTGGTACTCGTTTTCGTCCTTATTATGGTGTTTTGTGTATTTTTAGGTATTTTTGGAAAATAAATATTTTTGGAAAAATCGGCTCGAAAAATCACTCGGAACACCCCCGGAGGACACTTGCTATACAGAGCCCAGATTTGGTTAAGGGGCACCTCAATTACTAAGGGGCACCCCAAAAAGGCAGTTGTTATTCGCACCCTACAGCTGGTTAAGGGGACACCATCTTCTTCGTTTGAAGTTTAAAAATTGGTGGGAAAAATGTGGCAGCTCTCTGAGAATTTTCGATCGAAATTTGAAGATGTTATAGTGTGATTCAATGGCTAAAACTTCACGGGAACACTTGACTGAGATATACAGGCGTGGTATGGGCTTCAAAATCATCCGGATTTGGTTGGATAATCGGCATTGAAGAAAACAGGGTTGCTCGGGTTTTGGTTGCTCCATCACGAGTTCTGGGTAGTTGGCATGTGGATTGGTAGAGTTTTACTTCTGGTGGAACGTGAAAACAATGCCCTGAGAGTATATCGACATCAGCAGGCGTGTGAAGAGGCGAGAAAGGAAAGAAAATTTCCTTTATTATTTTTTCTTTACTGTCGAGATATAGGAAGATTTTCTGGAGTAATGAGCGAAGATTCTTAGTCCAAAGGTGTATAAATAGGCTACTGGGGTCGAGCAGAAGCGGGACGGAGAGATTGGGAGAAGTTTAGAGCACCACAGAGTCAAAAAATCGATTGTAGAGAAACCACCTGCTGCTACTGCTGCCATTGAAGAACACTGAAGAACACGAAGAACAGACTCGCCACAACCGTCGTTTTTAAACAGTGTCAGCGACTCATACTGTGGGTCGCAGATCAGAGACAGACTTAAACAACGCAACAGTACAGTAACGGCTCTTTGTAACGGCTTTTTCAATAGTTATAAGCATTGCAAACCCAATTTTTATTATAATTCTCCCTTATTCCTCATTTGTAACCCTTTGAGCATAAATGAAATCAACTTTTGAGCGTGTTTCCAACATGATGAGCGGATAATTCTCTCGTAACCAAGGCAATGGATGAAGCTATTCACACATGAACAATGGGTAACTATTTCATTTTCTCTAATATTTAATTATAATTCACTCAATCACTGCTTTTGCAGAGTTCTTAAAAGTTTACATAATTTTCTTCATTAGTTGTGATTCAATTAGATAGGTTATGCTTTGGTTAGATAATCTATGGTTAAGGGATACAATTAATTTTTGAGAATATGTTTGATTATTTGTGGATTAAGAAATAAAGGATTAAAAGGATAATTAGAGTTATGAAATATTTGACATCATTCATGTGTAATAGTGGATTCTAGTGTCTTGGTTATTTTCCAATCACTTGAAATCAATTTTGAGTTAAGTTTTCTATATTTTTAAGTTCCATTAAGTCTAGAATTCATTGCCTTCACAAGCCTCAACGAACTCTTTACTACAACTCAATTGAAAATCACATCAGTTAGTGCATCTTATCTCATGTGCCTGATTAAAAGAGACAAGATTCTGCACATCACAGGTTTTTGAAAAAGTAAAATGGTTATAATTTTTTTTCTTTTCTTTTTGAGCTTTGCCTGGTTTTGCAAGATTGTAATTTTTTCATATCTAATTAATATTGGAAAGGTCTTCCCTGGTTAATCAATAAAAAAGGGTTAAAATTGACAATTCAGCCTTTTATTGGGTATGAGTTGTGCGTACGTGAATCCTTTGAAGTGTATAAAGGTTCTGTAACCCTACATTCTTTTTTCCCTTCCCTGAAACTCTTTTTTAACTTAAGACTGCTTGCTGAAGTGTGATTTCCTCTCACAAATCCGTACGCTTATGGATACTCCAAGCATCATGTCTTATGATGGAAAAGATGTTAATATGATTGTTAAGCCATCAATCATGAAAGAAAAAGAAAGATCTCCATTACCTCCAACTTTGAAAAGAAAAAGAAGGAATGTGAGGAAGCCAAGAGCTGTTCCATAAAATTCTTAGAAGTTTTCTGATGTTCTTGAAGAGTTGAAGGAGATAAGAAAGGAGATTCAACAAATAAAGGCTTGTGTCTTGAGAACTCTTGAAATTCAAAAGGCTCTGGTTCGACATCTTAAGCCTAGAAGGTTTGTTGGAATTGACTCCTTTCTTCACGAACCATATGTTCACATGGCTATTGATGACAAGGAGTTCGGGGACGCTAAAGAATTTTTCAAAGGTCTTAATGTCTATAAATCTTCTTATGAGAATTTTATTCTTGTGTTTTTAGGAAGAATAACTAGAGTTTGGAATAACCATTTTTGTGATTACACATAGCTATGTCCAACGATTTTCATCTTCGATGTTTTTAGATTTATTTGCTTAAATTCTTAAGTTTGTTTGGAAGATGATTTTTTTGCATTATTAATCTTTATGGTTTTATATATTGCAATTTTTTATGGGATATGTGTGTTTGTGTCCGTGAACTATGATTGTCCCATACGTGGTCAAAAGCTAAGTCTTTCATATGTCGATATGCAAGTATTGATAAAGGATTGAATGAACTTTTGACAAAACAAAAGATAAGCCTATTGTATGTCACTATGCAAATATTGATGGAAGATAGGATGAGCTTTTGTTTACAAAGATTATGTCTATTATATGTCATTGTGCAAATAGTGATGAAAGATAGAATGAATCTTTGTCTATTCCGCAGTATTGATCTTCCCTGATCCATATTCTTATGTATATACTGTGTGGCTCCGTAAGTTTTCTTATGTTGAGCATTTCCGATTGAATTAATCATGAGTTCTCTTGTGGTTAATTTAATTGAGTATTTTGGATACAAATTCATATTCTTATAAGATTTATTGTCCAAAGAAATCCTTCTTTTCTTGTCAAAGTAAGGTCGCTCTTTTTGTTCTTTCGAGAATGACATTTTCTGTGGGAGAGTTCTTAATTGAACTTGTTCTTAATTGTCAAATCTTTGTGGGGAGTGCGGATGTGGAATATTATAGGTGTTATCTTGTATCTTTATAAACTCCTTGATGAATGCATTTAGCTTCGGCTATTTGATTGCATCTAAAAAGTTGATATGTACTTTCTTTTGGTCATGAAGTGTCTCTATGGAAATTCATGAGGATTCCACTAGTTTTCGTACCTTTGCCAATTTTATTGACAAAAAGGGGGAGAATTAATGTGTGGTTCGCACTATAAATACATATGGTTTTTGGATCATTATGTAAGGGGGAGTGGTTTTCATATAAGATGAAGTATTGACTAGGGGGAGTGATACATATCACCATAGTATTGTTGTCGAAGTTGTGATGCAATTGAACTTTGATGTTGTGTAATAATACTATGACACTGTGTAACAATTATTGAGAGCTTTTGTTTTCTCATTGTTATGGCTACGGATCTTCAAAAACGATGATGATGCATTTAATATCTTTGGAATCATTGGGGTGCTCGGAAGTGACGAAGATTTCGAGTAATGTTGAAGAACCAAGAGGATCATGCATGTGGAAGAGAAGCTGCAAAGTTTATTTATTTTGTATTCCATATGTATTGATAGTTTTGTGACTAAAATTGTCAAAGGGGGAGATTGTTAGAGAACTGCTCGGTTGAACTCGCAAGCGTTTCTATCTCAAGCTTGTTTGTCAAGTTTAGTTGCCAAAACTATAAGTCTTGATTTCTAGTATACTAATAGCTAAGTCTCGGATTATGATAGAAAGTGTAGTTGAGCTCTAGACTCCACGGTGTTCATCATGCAAAGACGAAGAACTACTCAAGGAACTGGTGGAACTTCATCGAAATAAAGGTATGTGGAGACTTGAACTTATCTATCACTCAAAAGTCTACTTTATCTCCGATCTTGAGACAAAAGTCGTATTGTTATATAGACTATGATTATACACGTGTACTATTTCGAGCTGGGTTTATCTCGCTTATCTATTTCTCGAAATATGTGTTGGTAAGCTTTCGCTTTGTCCAAGTTCATCTTTACTAGTGACGAAAGTCATATTAGTTTCAATTACTTGAAAATCGCTTTGACGAAAAATAGTTTGTGAACAACGACTATATAACGTCCTCTAAGAATGTTTCAATGATTGAAATGAGAGTTTAGAATACATAACTATGGTTGGATATAAACATTGTGAGACAACTCATATGTGTGTAAGTCCAATATCCTTGAACCAAAGTATGCGTACTTTGCTGCTCAGGATAACCGGAACTAAAGTCTGCGTACCAGTACGCATACTTCCAGAAGTTCACATCCCGTGAATTTCTGCTGGAGTTTGTGAACTGAAAACAAACTTAATCCGGGTACTTAAGTCCGCGTACCAGTATGCGTACTCAAGTAGGTTATTTTCTAAAAATAATTTAATTCGTGAACTAAGACATTTATATTTTAAGGAATGCAATCTTTGTAAACCGTGGCTATAATGTTCATGAATCGATTCGAGTGAATCAATTTTTTTTTTTTTTGTTTTGATTGTGTCTTGTATACTTCTATGAGATCTAAGCAATTGAACAACTCTCTAACTAGTTCATTTGAGTCATTTAAACTAGTTGTGGTAAAGAAGAATAAGGTTGATATGAAAGTGCTCATATGGCTAACCTATGGTTAACTACCGTTGAACCAACGACTTGTACACGTTTAGGTATTGTTACTCAAACCTAAATGAAGTTACATTTCATGTGTGTATAACAAGCTAAGTTCGATCTAACAGTTGAAATATATTAGCTTGAATCTAATCACATTTTCATCTAACGGTGAATATTGAATGCTTGGTTACCAAAGTAGCATTGATTGCAAACCCTGATTTGAAGACCATATAAAGGAGAACTCTAACAACTGGGAAACCTAATCCCCACACCTCCTGCGTGATACTAGTTGTAAGCCATTGTCGATTCTCCTTTAACCTTAAGTTTCTATCGAGACCCTGTAGGTTAACGACTTAAAGACTTCATTGGGATTGCGAAGCCAGACCTAACTATTTTCTCTGTAGTTGTGTGATCTGATCTTGCTGTTTCTATCGTATTTGAGTACAATCGTAAAGATTGGCTTGAGATTAATTTCTCCGATAGGCAAGATAGAAAAGTAGTCACAAACTCTTCGTCTCATCGTTTGTGATCCCATAATATCTTGTTTCACTAGTCGATTAAGATTATTGTGAGGTGATTGATATTTGTAGGTTGTTCTTCAGGAATATAAGTCTGGTATATCAATTGGTTCCTGTTCACCTTGATTTATCAAAAGATGGAACAAAACTTGTAGGTATTTTTGTGGGAGACATATTTATCTATTCCTGTAGACATTTCTGTGTGATACAGATTTGTTTATTAAAGTCTTCGACTTTGTGTCGTAGCAACTTTTAGTTGTGGGTGAGATCATCTAAGGGAATCAAGTGCGTAGTATCCTGTCGGGATTAGAGACGTAAGGAGCGCAACTGTACCTTGGATTAGTGTGAGATTGATTGTGGTTCAACTACAGTCCAGACCGAAGTTAGTTTGTAGTAGGCTAGTGTCTGTATCGGCTTAATACAGTGTGTGTTCAATCTGGACTAGGTCCCGGGGTTTTTCTGCATTTGCGGTTTCCTCGTTAATAAAACTTCTGGTGTCTGTGTTATTTATTTTCCGCATTATATTTTGTTATATAATTGAAATATCACAGGTTGTGTGTTGAATCAATCAATTGGTAAATCCAACCTTTGGTTGTTGATTGAAATTGATTGATACTTGAACATTGATCTTAGGTACTGTTCAGGTTAATTTCTCTTGTGTTCAATTAGAATCGCAGATTTTTATTTTCTTGAGTAAGTATTGAATCGAGAAATCGAGATATAACTCCTTGATACACTTGTTAATAGGATTGAGTCTGACTGTCTAGTTGATTCTCTTAAAAGTATATTGGAGTTAGTCCATACAGATTGCTAAGCGAAATATTGGGTGTGGTTGTTAGACCCCCGCTTTTTCAAATACTAAAAGTTACACATCAAAAAATAGTTTCCTCCCCAACCCTATAAATTGAATTAGCTACTCATGAATCGGAAATTGAAGAAGTATGTATTATTCATTGTATTCAAAAAGAATAAATATTGGTTACAATGATTATGCAGTTGCTAATGGTATTCAGCGACCACAAGGCAGTTACTAAAGGTTTTTCACAATTAATAAAACAACGATACAAAGATTTTGTTGTTTCTTAAACGACAGAATAGCAACTGACTTCAACCACCTTTTGTTCTTCGTGTTCTTATTCGCAGCAGTAGCAAAGTTTTTGCAAACACTGATTTCGTGATTTCTAGCTCTTTGTTCTATCCCAGACTCTCTGTCCCCTTCATGTATCGCCCCAATAACCTTTTTATACTCAGTCGACTCAAAAATATTGAATAATAACTCATCGTGATCCTCTTTCCTTAAACAAAGATACACGAGATTATTTTCCTTCACGCGATACTGTCGCAGTAAACACAATACAACATGCTGCTTCTCGTCACAGAATGAGTCAAACACGTGCATCCACACTTTATCTTCCATAAATACACAACGAACTCATGAATATCTTCACTCCCTGTTTGACTTTGAACACGTAACAAAGTCTGTTTCTTCGAATCTAAATCAACTACCAGTCCTATATGACCCTGATAGGTTCATATCAATTCATACCCAAGACCAAGTCCAACTAAAACTGTCTACTTTCAACACGAGCAGAGACTCGTAACTTCCCATTCTTTGTTTTTCTCCAACTCGAATTCTATCCAAAATGGATCCAATCAGATACCTTTACCAGTCCTGCTAGGCTAAATCAAGGCTTCTAAATCAATTTCAGCCATTAAGTCTCTTCAGAACCCCTTCAAATCTTCAACCCTGATTCTGTAGTTCAAACCAAATTTTCCCGCCAAAATTTCAAATTCAAAAGGTTGAAGATGACTACCCTAATCCAGTTCCGGTGTCCGTTTAGCAATTTTGGGTATAAATAGCAATTCATGGGGGTGCGAATAGAAATTTTGGACTGTAAATAGTGAAAAACTCTTGGGGTTCCTTCAACGCAATCATGGGTTGTCGTTATCCAAAGTTGGGGTTCCTTTAACATTTTTCTGAGTGCCTTTAGCGATTTTTCGAGCCGATTTCTCCAAAAATATTTCTTTTCCAAAAATACCTACACACACATAAAACACCCTAATAAATTCAAAAATGGAGCACTAACAATATATAAAATTGAGACTAATTGGACACATAAATGCGTCTATCAGTATCTTTTCTAATGGTTTTCTTCATTGGTTGGCTAATGACGGAGAAGCATTTCGTATTGTCAGTTGAGCCAGTTGAGTCAGATCTGACTCAAAACAAACATAAATTGAGTCATCTAACTCAAGCCATGTGATTTCAGTCAGATCCAGATGACTCAGATGAATCAAGAGTAAACAAACAAGATGTTAGTGAACTGAAACTTTCCACAGTGTTAGACCATTACTAGACACCCAATGATGCTGGTTCAAAACTGTTGGCCTTTCAACTGTCAAGTGTAGGATGCATAAGTGTCCCATTCGCTGATAAAGAGGCTAGATGAGTTTGAAGTGTTCCCTTTCAGCTGGTAGTCTTGTTTTCACCATCTCCCACCATTGCACTTTAGGTTATTTCAGTTGTATACTTCATATCAAAGTTGCTAATTGGCATAGAGATTGAATTGCTTCTTATATGTTAGTTTAGTTTCTCTGAGTGCCATAATTAGAATTTGTTCTCATATCCAGTTCATGTATAAATTGTGAGTTATGTTAAATTAGTAAACCAGCTTATAATGTCGGTCAGCCGCATGAAAAAGATATGGTTTTAGTATCTTCCATGCATGTTATGAGCTGCATTAGGTTTATTTTCGTAATATTTCTTGTGTATTAACAATATAGTCATTGATTGATCTCTTTAGGGTTGTTTTTTTTTAATTTTGTTCTCTAATTAAGCTGCAGTATTCTCCCTTTTCCTCTGGTTTATTATCTACCGGTTGCACCGCTATCTTCTATCTTAAGAAGATGCGTGGCCTATCTAGTAAAACCCTTGCAAAGAGGCAGTGGAAAAGTTTGAATGAAAAGCAAAGAGAATGAAGAAAAATTCTTCAAAAAAAAAAAAAAATTTGTAAAATGAAGAAGTCTCCAAATTGGAAGAGAATTTGCGAAAGATCAAATCAGAATCTAAAGAAAAGGATGGATGAGTATCTGATGTTGTTGCCCTTCAAAAACAATCTAACGACCCGCTGCTCGAATATGACCTCCTTCTAGCTAGGGGAAAATCAAAATCTTTAAAGCCTGAATCTTGGATACATGTATACGTATAAATTTTTTTAACAATCTTTAAGTTATGCTGGCATTATTGGTACCAACCCCTGACTGTTGCATATGCACAAGAGTGGTTGGTGGACATAAGTGAAAGCATTTTTTGTTTTTATTTTTCAGATGAGCAAGTATTCTCGGTTAAGATTTTCGGAAAAGATCCCTAGTAAATTGTCTCGTGCTCGAAAAGTTTCTGACTGAAATGTTATTGATATGGGTAATTAGAACTCACCGTTTTGACTCTTCCACTAATTGTACTCTTTTTCTTTCTGAAATTGTTGTATGCAATACTGCATAGATTTACCTATAAATGTTATTAGATCTACGTCACTTTAAGGTTGCACAAACCTGACCTCTCACCCTACCCGTCGATGGCTGTACAACGGATCAACTATGGCTTTGACCTTTTGCAGTTGAATTTTAGCTTCTTCTTTTTTAATTATTAAATTGACATAATTTATTAATCATAAGAGAAAAAATTACAAGAATTAGATGGGAACATGGCAACAAACTGAGCCCGATCCCTTTTTGAATGACAACTCCAATCCTATTGAAAAGAGAATCCCCTAGTGTGACTTTCGCATCATGACTAGCCATATAATTGCGCAGTCTTTTCAGAAAATCTATAATATAACTTCCCAACTCACTTAAAGTGGTAAAAGCAAGCACACCAAAACCAAAGCCCTGAGTTGTGCAGTTCTCTAAATATTTGGTTCTTTTCGATCAACAGCTTTACCAATTACCTAGCCTGGAACAAAAGCACGCACCCCAACACCTATGAAAGAAGAAACATCCGTGATATCCATACACACATCACGACCGGTGTTTGGGAGGAGCTCTAAATCCATCTCCTTCATAGCTGGGACACCCACACGATAACAAATATCAAATAACTTTTGCTTCGTCTTTTTTTGCTTTTTTCTCCATAATAGCTTGCCTAATTTTATTTAGAGCATTAGCCTCAGCATGTTTTTTTCCCAAGGCATTATCCATAGCCGCAGCCCGTAGCCAAATTCTTCGCCTCTTTTGTAGATTTGCCAATTTCTTCCCCTCTTTGAACAAGCTTATCATCGACCTATTTTAACGCACCATTACTTTCATTATTTCCAGACTTTTTTTTGCCGTTATTTCCATCATCCGCAGGTTAGCCTTCATTACTGTTTAAATTTTGTGAGATATTCTAGCAAAGACTTATTTCTAACAGGGTCCTCTTCAGCTGCAGCTTCTTATTTCTTTTTTGTCATCATATATCAAAATTTTGCATTCTGATTTTACATGCCCAACAAGTTCACATTTTCGTTACATCACATTCTCTCTCATGGTTCATTGTTTTCTCACTTGATTTTACATGCCCAACAAGTTCACCAGCATCACCTTAACAACTGAGGAAGGGTAATTAGGACAAAACTCAGTATTTATGACAAAACTTAAACTATCTTTTGTAGGGTGGAGAAATGCACTTTTGTAAACACTAATTAAGGGTGTGATGATTTTGTTAAACCGATAAGAAGAGGTTAGGTAACCATTCTGTAAAACACCCTTTCCATAATAATAAGCCTAAGTAAAATAGGTGCTTGGCCACTAAGACTATGTCTTATGGGCTAGATTGAGCTGCTAGATTAGCAGAAATGTGTTGCAATTCAATAAAAAAGTATTTCCTTTTTGTTAACACTAGTTCTCTCTCCTATCAGTTGCTCGCATGTGAGGTAGCAGCTAGATAGTTACGCTGAATGATTCAGCGCTCAAAAAATCACCTTTTCGCGGAATGAAACAGCGCCATCAAGAATATTCCAAGCATCTATGCTGATTTGAAATGCGCCACACGCTAGCGCTGATTGGAAATGCGCCACACGCTAGTGCTATATCATTCAGCGCTTGACCTTTTTTTTTTTTTTTACTTTTTTACACCATCAGTAGTTCAATAATTAAATTTGGAACTGTTTCATTATTTGTTTTGTCACACTCCTGTTACACCACCAGAAAACTATGTTTTCAAATTTTGAATTTTGAAAAATTTGACAATTTGTTCCAACGGTTGTTTGTTTCAAAATTTTAAAATTTTCCAAACTAAGAAATTCTTTCATTACACTGCAAAACAATGTTACAATGCTTTTTGCAATTAATATTCTACTTCTAAAAATTAAAAAATTACATTGAAATTAAAACTCTACATCTAAAAAATTAAAAAAGTACATTAAAATTAAAATTCTACTTCTAAAAATTTAAAAAGTACATTGAAATTAAAATTCTACTTTTAAATTAACTTCTAATTCAAACTTAAAAATGAACTTCTAATAACTTAAATTATTACTCATAAATCACTTTGATTTAGGGGATTTATTCTAAGCCATTACGAACCAAAATCTCGTTCCTCCATTTCTTGTAAAGGGTTTCTCCCAATCCTCTACTTCATTCAAATTTTGGCGTAGGATCTTCAAGTCCGCTTCTCTTTGTTGGGTTTGTGCCAAGATTGTAGTGTTTTCCATATTATTCTATCTCATCGACATTTTGTGAATGGTATGACTCAGTGAGATACGGTCCAACACTCTTCATATTTCACCGCCTGTTATATTGATCCTCATTGACTGCCAAATAGTGTTCGGCGCATACACCTACAATCTCCCTGTCCCCAACTCTATTCAAATCTGGAGGATTTCCTGGGACTACAATCTCACCTGCTATCTACTTCTGGAATCTCTCAGCCAAATAATAACTAACTCTTTTGTAGTTTTTTTCTAGGTCAAAAAACACAACTCTCACTCTGGATAATTATAGTGCATACTCATAATGTTCTCCCTCAGAATACATACTCTTTAGCCATGGTTGCCAAATACATAATGCACTGGTTCTAGTGTAAATTTGTGCTCTTGCATTGGACGCTGAGTATTTCTTTGTATCCTTTTGGCCTCCTCTTTGGCCTCTCTTACTTGATTTAATGTTAGTCTTCTTGAAGAGACTAGTCTTTGGGAAAACATCATGGTATTCTCCTCCAGGTGTCTGACAAAGAAAGGGTTGCATGTTGCGAAAGTAGTAATAGTACCAATACTCAAGTACCATAACCATGCCAGATAAATCCTTTCCATTCTCTGACCATTCATCAAGAAATTTATAGATATTATCTAAGGAAGCTATACCCTAATCATATTCCCAAACTTTATCCAAATTATCCAACAATAAAACCCAACATTTATCTACTCTTCCACTAGAACCCGCAAGAAGAAAATGACCAAAACACCAAAGAAAGAATGCTCTTTTCAATACCTCTGCACATTCAACATTGTTGTTTTTTTCTCTACTTTTAATGTAGCTTCTCAAGATAGACAAGGATATTGTATTTTTCTTAGTGTTCCATTTATCAAATCCTTTGAATTCTTGAAAATAAAAACCATCCAAACAAGCATATGTTAGCTAACCCAATGCCGGCATAACTACTTGATGTTTTGTAGGGTCACCAATGGGAATTCCCGTTAACATAGACCAATCTACAGGAAGGATGCCAAGCTCAAATTCTCTAAAATGAAAGCTCTTGGTTTTTTTCTGCCATCTCTCAGCTATGGCTTCAACTAATCTCTATCCGCATTGTCAAAAATAAACTCGAAGACTGAAGAAAACCCACAATTATCACAGTATCGTCGTGCTATAGGATTATCTTTCACTACAATTTTGTATAACGTTTCAACCTCATTAAAATTGCCTCTAAAGTTTATAGTCCGACTATCAGTCAAATTATTAGATACATGCCTATCTCGCTTTGATACTATATCCAAAGCATTTAAATGTTCTTCCATATTCATACTACAATCAATAACAAAAGAAAAAAGGAATCAACCACATTTTATCATTTTCATCATAATCATGTAAATTTGATACAAATTCATACAAATTTAGCTTCATCAAAAATACTACAAATATCATTTTCATCATAATCATGTAAAAGAATCATACAAATTATCATTCGTCTTCATCACAAATAATCAAATTAATCCCCAAAAACAAGTTTCATCACAACAATTCAAATTAAATCATACAGTACTAAACATATCATCTAAATAACAAATACCAATCATCTAAATATATCAATTTCATCAAAAAATCATGATCATCAGCAAAAAAAAAAAAAAAAAAAAACCTAAAATTTCAAAATCTTAACCAAACCGATTTCGTGAACGGATTCGCTCCAAACCAATCTCAAATGATCCCAATCGTATTGATGTTCAAAACCTCGGTGCGATTTGAGAAGAAAGTCTATGGAACTCTTTCTCAACTACATGCATTTTCGGAAGCTTGGGTGAGGATGAAATAAAATGGGGAAGAAGGTCGAGCTTCTGTTAGGTCAAAGCGCTGATTAGTTCAGCGAAAAATGAAAACGCTGATTGGTTCAGCGCTTAGCGTTATTTTGTTTCAGCGACTAGCATGCTAGATTAGCACTCCCATAAGTTAGGTGGTTGTGCTAGCTGACGCCTAGTTAACATTCGCCGAATAATTCGGGAACGACCTCAAACGCGAATTATTCCCGTTCGTATGTAACCCCGTAGTCAATACGTGTATTTTATGAACTTTCTGAATAAATCGTGAATTATACGGAAACACGAATTGTTCGGTAGTTAATTCGGACGCTGACTAACCAAACAGTTTTTTTCTTGCCACCTGTCTAACTAATTTTCAGGTTTACAAAAATTGATAGTAGTGGGAATCGAACCTTCATACGCTAGTTTCCTAGCCGGTCCGCGAGTTATAACCCCAGAGGTGTCACCATCCTTCCACAAAAAACCCATCAAAACAAAAGTAATACAAAAACCCCATCAAAACAAAATTAACACAAAAATCCCAAATTTAAATGTTGGTTTCATCAAATTTTATGATGAAACCAAAATAAAATTTGATGAAACCAACATTTAAATTTGGAGTTTTTGTATCAATTTTTTTTACGATGGAGTTTTAATGGATCCCAACATTTAAATGGGGTTTTTGTACCACAAATTTGATCATCTTGGGTTTTTATGACTAGTTTTGTTTCCTAGCTGATTAGTCAACCATTGCACCACAATGTTTGTTGTTGGCCAGTGGTGTACATATAATCTATTTATATGCTTGTATGCGTTATAAATCAAGCAAACCTCCAACCATGGGTGCATAGAAATTTAAACCACTCCAAGATGATCGTTAAAGCACTCCGAGATGATAGTTAGCTATGCACTAAATTGGTGAAGCATGATTTTTTTGGTTGATTGTGTTATATATTTTTATTAAAATCATGTTTTTGGAATACATTTTGTTGATATGATTGTTTTTAATAATTTAATGCCTGCCGAATTTTGGGGACCGAATCCCTATCTCTAAAACGAATTATACACGTACATATGTCATTCCGAATAATTGTCGTATCACGAATCGTTGATCGGATTTTTGATCGAATTTGACTTATACGATTTCGAATAATACCTATACGTATGTCGTTCCCGTACATATGCCGATTTCCTAATTGCTAACTAGGAGCCTAAACTCTCTTATGCTAGTCAAGTCAACAGATAAATTAAAACTAGCACGCCTGGATACACAAATAGATAGAAGTCAAAAAAAAAACAAACAAGAAACTATTTTAAATCAGAGCGAAAAATCAAAATATCTTTGTTTGGTATCCAAATTCCAAACGCACCTTTGCTTCTCCGAGTGATGAACTTCGATATTATCCCCTTAACTCTGCAAAGACCAAGTTTTAGTCTCCATCGCCTTTCACCTCCCTCTGCATTTATTTATCGAGAAGAGAAGAAGGGAAACGCCGAAACCGGGTGCAACGATGTCCGGCCATCATTTTCCCGACGAGATCTTACTGGATATACTCCTCCGATTACCGGTGAAAGCTATCTCAAGATTCAGGTGCGTTAGCAAAAGCATGTGTAGTTTATTACAAAGCCCTAATTTCATTCAAATGCATCTCAATCGTTCTATTGAAAACGATAAGTTTAGTCTCTTAATTTGCATAAACATTGATGGTGAGAGCTGTGTCAATTCCGTAGCTAGTACAAGTGACTCTTCGTTATCATTGTCTGATTATAAAGCTGTTGGAATGGATTATCCATTCGAGTATCAGAATCCATTAGTTGAAATTATTAGCTCTTGTAATGGTTTGGTCTGTTTAGAACTTAATGGGAGTGATGTTTGTATCTGGAATCCATCTACAACTGAGTTCAAGAAGATACAAACGCTGCCGGATGCATTTAAGGAGAGCCCGGAATCAAACCCTGAATCGAAGCTCAGGAGTGGAAAGGCATATACCTATGGATTTGGTTATGATTCTGAAATTGGGGATTATAAGTTGGTCAGATTTGAACGCTGGGAAGGTGTCATGTATTTTTCAAGTAGTAGCATCTATAGGTTAGGAACAAATACATGGAAAGAATTACCAGCTATACATTATGATGTAACTATTGGAGGAAGACCTGGGGTGCATATTGATGGAATTCTGTATTTTATTGCAGTTCAAACCCAAAATCATGGGGATGGATTCAGATGTTGTTTGCTTATATTATCTTTCAATGTCTGTGATGAGAGTGTCGGTGAAATAGATCTACCTGAGGGTATAGTTGGCGAAATCGGACTTTATTTGAGTGTGTTTGGGGGGAACCTATGCCTGGTCTGTGACATAGTTGGTGTTCGAACTGATGTATGGGTGATGAAAGATTTTTGAGAGAATAAGAGAAATTGGACTAAACTTGTCACTCTTGATAAATATATAAAGGGGTATAGTTATTCATTGCCTTTACATTTTTTCAAGACGTGAAATCCTTTTTAAGCTACGGAGAGAGGAAGTTGATGACCCTAATGGTGTAGTTTTATATGATCCGAAGCATACAAGGGGTGCAGCTATACTGATGCGTGGTCCTCATGAGTCATTTGGCATGGAGAGTTATGTTCCGAGCTTAGTTTCCCTTAAATCGGGGACTTTTGTGGGGGCAGGGGAATTCGAGGAATTATAAAGCAAGAAGGAAAGTTTGAGGAAGGGTGATTTCCTGGTTTAGTCACGCTACTTCTGAAAATGTTTTACTGTTTTTCCTTGATAGAATGGAAGTAGTGGGAGAAATGAAGATATGGGAGCCGCAAGCATTCTGCCAATTTACTGGGTTTGGTAAATTTTAAAGGTGGGCGATCAGAACGAAGCTACCTTATTTGTTCAAAACATTTTGAGTAAGGCTTTCCCACCTCTCGGAAAATCACTTTTTTGTCTTCCTTTTTCCCTTTCACTTCTGGAATCTTCATGTTTGAATCGAGGATCCAATTTTGTCTAGAGACTATAAGCGTTTAAGAATTTGTCTACTATCTAATGTAGTAACGTTAGATGATACTTTCACTTCAGCTTTTCTACCGACTTACTATGCTTGTGTTTTCTTATTGCCCTTTTTCTGGATGTGAAAAATTGTTCTTTTCTGAAATTGCAGTTAAATCTTCTTATTGATCCTATCACAGGTTGGAATCTATATATGAGTAACTTACTGGCATCTTATGAAATGAAATTGGTTTCAGTTTATGTTTATTGTTTTTCAGAATATATGGATATTTGATTGCGGAATGAAATGAAATATAGTTGGACTCCACATATCGCATTTTCTTTACCCCCTTAACTCTTCCGTCTTTAGATATCTAGGTTTTTCACTTATTTCATTGTAACTATGCTCAGCCAGCTTTCTCGGAGTTGACCTGGTGGTATAATCTTTCTTTAGGCAGAATATTAACTGCATTTGCTATTCCCAGGTACTGTACTTGTGTCTTTCTGGGTGCAGTAAGTAGTGCATGTACAAGCAATTCTTATATTGTGTTCATTTCCTTAGAATCTACGAATTACTATGACATTTGTGTTTACCTGTAGGTTTCTCATTGTAGATTTGGTAAACACAATCGGTAGAATACCTGAACATATTTCTGACATTTTCCAGAGTTAAGATATCTGAAAACACAATCGGTAGAATTTGATTGTCCAAGTGAAGACTAAACAATTTAACATTCTAGTTCTCACTTTCTTTGCTATTTTTTGTGTCCTGTCAGAGTTATTAAGGTATGACAACTATTCTGAGTTCTTATTATATATCTCGATTTAGAATCAATGGTACTACGCTTGAGAAAAGGGATCTTTTTTGTTGCATACTTGTGAGTTCATATCAACTGCTCGAGGGTTCAGGGTTCCCATTTCGCATGAAAAATGGTAGATAGATAGAAAGTGGTAGTAATGGCATACATCAACTGAATTCATTTAGCTCAACTTGTTTTCTATCCACTTTTGAACTCATTGACAGTTTTAGGCAATTTCTGTTTTCTAATATCTTCAAATTTTGTAGATATTAGTGATTTGTTCACTCGCTTGATCTGAATATGAATAAGAATCGAAGTATTCAACATGTTTGGGCCCAGGGGTGCACGATGTTATTTGCACAAATTTGGGTATTTTGGTGTCCACTACAATCATTTGACTGGCATGCATGTTTCAAGTTTTCAGCTCATGTGTTTGTTTGAGAAAACAAGTGGAAACGCTATTGCAAGTTGAGCATAGGCAAGCTAAATACATAATTTGGCAGCAGTCGATCATTTCGTCTACAGTTTGAGTTTGCCTAGAAAACCATACCCAAAAATAACATCAGGTTTTTGTTATGGAAGGACGTCGATTAAGATGAAGAACCTTGTCAGATATATGATGTAATAATAAGATGATGAGCTCAGTATTTTAATGCAACATGAACTTGTTTCTTTCTTTTTTCAATGTTAAACCTTTTTTTTTTATCCAACTTTCTCCCTGAATGGTTTCAAGAGGTAATTTATAAGCTAGCTACTACCAGCTTGCTATGGCAACAATATCAGCTTGATTTGAAGAATTCACCATGTCGTTGGCTGAAAATTGCTTTGCAACTGATATGACACACTAACAGTAGAACGAAGCCCCATACAGTCGATCATGTCCCTCTCTTCCTAATCTGTGTGAAAGAGAGAAATCATAAAAAAAAAAAAAAAAAAATCCCTTCCGGGAGGAAAAGTTAAATAGACAGATAATACGGATTTTCTTGGTATTTTGGTTGTCGGGATTCGGCAAACGTATGGAACGGCAAACGTACGAATATTATACGGTTTTGTAAAACTCAAATTCGGTTAACGGAACGTGATGTCAGTAATTCGGAACGACATACGTACGTGTATAATTCGATTTATAACTGTGAGTTCGGATCTGAAAATTCGGTATCTATATATAGTAAATAATTAGTATTTATAAGGTCATAGACTAATTTTTATGCATACATGTGAGTTATTTAAAGAAAAAATAAACTTAATATGATGATATTAATAATATATACAACATTAGTCATCAAAGAGGACGTGGTATAGTGGTTTAGATCTCTCTCACCTTCACCTTCAAATCTTTTTTGTCATTTTTGTTTCATAAAAATTACAACAACGTCTAATATTGGACCGTGTATACTTGGGAGGCAGTAAAGCCCAAAAAAATAGGGCCTTTGAAAACATAAAAGTTAAAGAATTTCTGACGAATTAAGGGGACGTATCATTCGGGATACGTAAAGTTCGTGAACGATTCGCGAATAATTCGGGAATGCCACATAATACGCGTTTTGGGTTCGGAGTTGCAACCGTACGCGAATAAAACGGTAAAATTCGCGAATGATTCGCGAATCATTCGCGAACTTACTAACTAGGGTGCTGCCCGCCTTGATGCGGCGCCCGATTTTTTTTTCCCCCCATCGTTCTCAGTTGTTCACCTGACAGATAAGGTCAGCAGCTATTTTCCATTTTGGCATTGATTTGCTTCCGTTACTCTGTTTAGTCATGCTACTTCTGAAAATGTTGTACTGTTTTTCCTGATTAGAATGTAAGTAGTGGGAGAAAGGAAGGTATGGGAGCCGCAAGCATTCTTTCTGCCAATTTACTGGGTTTGGTAAATTTCAAAATATGTACGTACCAAGTTTCATCAAAATCCCATCAACAGTTAAACGTGCAGAAGATACATGAAGCTTCTTATGAAGTTTACAAACATGAAACCACTTACTTAATAAAACCCATTGTACATACACATTACTTGAGAAATTAAGCGACGGATTTTAGAAATACATACAGAAATTTCATTAAATTTTTTGTCTACACAAAGTAAGCTCGGAATTTCAGGCTTTGTGGTCTTTCCCAGTCCAACATAAGGTTTCCCCAAGTTCTTCCAATTGTGTATGTAAATGAAATCCTCCACTGTTGTTTTCCAATTGTGTGTATGTAAATTTCATTAAAACGACGTCATACCTCCAATTCCGAAAGATAAAAACAATAAAGAAATAATAATGCCGAAATTGTAGGATATTAACCCGCAAAAATAGTCAAAAAAAATCAAATTTTATTTCAAATTTGTGGAGGCAAATAACCCGCCACTAAACAAAGCCCCCCGCCCAAATTGATAACTACTTTGAAAAATCCCTCCCAATTTCCTTCCTTTTAACTAGAGTTTCAAAGGAGAAGTCCAAGGAACTGTTCCAGTTGAGGGGTATGTGCATTTCTTTGTTTATTATTGCTTTGATATTTTGTATTCTTGGGTGTAATGAATAGAGAAGATTTTGGGAACTTGATTTTTCTGTTTGAATCAATGGATATAAATATGATTTGGGGTTGGTATGGGTATGGATGCAATCTCAATCTCTAATAGATTTGTTTGTAAGAGTTTTTAAAAAAAAAAATATTTGTTGTAATTCTTGAAATTGCATAAGTACTGTTTGATGTAATTGCTCATCTAGATATAGTTTTGTGTAACATTATGATTGGATCAGGTGTTTTAGCGAATTGATATGAATTTGACTGCCCCGTTGTATTTAACATGATATCGTTTTTCAATTCGCAGAAGCAAAGTCCTGGCAAACACTGAGAAATTCATGAGCTTATGGCGCCCGAAGCTTTTAAAGGTATCTTTCTCAATTTTATGTGTGGTTATGTTGCAGTTGTTGTAGTATCTTTCACTGGCATTTCAGGCTTTGGCGTCTTGTAATCATCTTTCGGTCTCTATTAGCTTATGACGTCATACCTCGGAATTTCAGGCTTTGGTGTCTTGTAATCATCTTTCGGTCTCTATTAGCTTTATGTGCTCTGATCAGCTCCAATTCTTCATCTTTCTTCAATTTTTCCTTGTGGTCTTTCCCAGTCCAACATAAGGTTTCCCCAAGTTCTTTAACTACCTTATGCTTCCCTGGCAAAAAGTCTTGATGCAATTTGAATGTTATATCAGTCGCCTTCTCAGAATCACACAAAAAAATATATAAGCATCCGAGAAAAGAGCTGAAGTACAAATGAGATATACAAACTCTAGAACAAGTAGTTTGAGTTTAAAACGACGTCATACCTCCAGTGTTGATTTCCCAATTGTGTATGTAAATGAAATCCTCACCAACTCATGCAGCAGAAATTCCACATGCTAAACCCCGCACCGCACTTTTTTATTAGTGCAGCCATCTAAGAAAGGACTGCAAAAACCAAAACTACCTTTTGGCTGTATGAAAAAGGCTAGGATTCTTCTAGCCATTTCCTTGACTGTTTGTTGCTTAAATTTGTCAGACTTGCGTTTGAGACACTCTGCCGTCCCATTAAAACGGTTTGTTCCGAAGTTTGGAACGGTCATCTGAAGTTTTGTCTGTCGAGAGGGAATCATGAGAGAGATGCCTTCGGCAAAGAGCATTGTAGACTCTCTCGCCAATACAATAGGATCATTTCTCAAGGAAGCAACTTCCTGCTGGTCTAACCTTAAACAAATTAAACTTTTTCTTAACCATATTAAACTCCGGTTCGTGGATCTTCTTAACCAAATTAATTTTTGCATTCCTGCTGCTAATTTATCACCTGTACTGTCTCCTCTAATACACAATTCCTCTCTTCTTTATATAGCTTCCCTTGAATTAAAATTACTTGTCCTAGCTGGTTTCTGAAACAATAACAACTTTTTAAGGAAATTGTTCAGGAATTCTAGTTATTTGATGAAGCGAGCTTAAGATTTAGTCCCACACGGACTCTTTGCATCCGAGGATTGGAAACGAGACAGTATAAAAGGGGGAGTTCAAGAAGAGAATGATCATACCTTTCCTGGCGCACCCCCACCAAATCTGAAACTAAACATTTGTTGCACCCAGGTTTAGGTGCAGGCTGGTGAAAATGTGTAAGCCTTTTTCCCCCTTATCCCAACTATTTATTTCTACCCAAAAAAAAGAAAAAATTCTTCTTTGTCTTTGAAGAGATTCAAACTCCCTGAACTAATTCATTCAGGTAGTGTTGGTTAATGCATCTTTCATCGAGCTAGTTTCTTCGTTGTTTTTTATTCTAGGCGTGTTTTTTATTTATAGTATTATTATTACCTCCCAAGACCTTGGGTATAATACATGCGACGATATCATTTGAGTTTTTTTTGCGTATTCTTATTCCTGCAGGTGTATATCAACAAATAAAATGTTTCCTAGAGCCTCTGCAGGATGTGAGTTTAAAATGGAAGAGTAATAAATTTTTGCGAAACATACTGCATAGTAGATCTGATCTTTAAGCACACTTTAATGTCATTATCCCTAGACAAAGAAATGCGTAGACTCATAAGTTAATTTGTTCGAGTTTATCGAGTTGAATAACATGCAAATTGTTTACATATTCCACTGCCTATTGAGCCACTCAATAGACATAACCATCCCAGTTTTGTGTTAGTTTACCCGTTCTAGCGCTGTTGCCAAATACTAGGCAAGGGGAGGCAATAGAGAGCCAGTATCTTACCCATTCAATAGACAAACCACATTCAAATGAAACAGATTATATTAGTCCCACACTACTTGTGTCCAGACAAGAGACGAGAGAGAGATGCTATAAATAGGAGAGGCATTGGAACGTAGAAGCATACTTACCTGGACGGGGTCTATGGATGATCAAGAAGGACCATGGCCTAGGTTAGCGACCTCCATTGCACACTAAGGAGGGGTGCTCGCCTAAGATCTCCCCACTGAGGAAGAGTCTAGGTCATAATTTGTTCCTGAGGGGGTACGCGTCCGCGCTGCCCCTGCCAATTAAACTAAACCTTTCAGCCTTTGCTTCTCTTATGTAAGGGACTAGCAGTGAATCATTTTTCTGTGCTTTGGGTTAATTACAAACTAAGCAATGCCCGCCCTTCATTAAGAAATTATCTCCCTGTAACAGTGAACATATTGAATCTCAAGAACCTGACATTTAGCTCTAAATCACCAAGGAATACTCCCCTTTTCTAGAATCACCAACAACTGGATTATGACTTTATCACACTTTTATAAGCTAACAGCAATATAATTTGCCATCACCTCAGCAATATAATTTGCCACCCCAATACCACCTGAAATCTTAATAAAAGCTCGTCAAGTTGCAGGTGGTAATTGCAAAGTTGTAGCCTAGCAGCCAGTAAATTGCAAAGTTGTAGCAGCAATGAAAGCTCGTCATCCAAAAGTTGTAGCCTAGCAGCCAGTATATACGCACAAAACCTCACATCAGGCACTACAGTAAAGAATTCAAGGAGCTGGTAAATAGTTCGATTCCTATTGCAATTCCAAATTCATTGTCATTTCTCGAGATGCCCAGTCATTCACATTGTACCATCTCGAACCAGGCTGTTTACACTCACAACCTATGGTTGTCTTACTAGGCTAATTCTGATATATCCCAATATAGTCTAGAAACATCTCCAGATACATAAGTAGTGTTATCAAACCAAAACCTAATTAAACCTTGATGCAAATTGAATAATATATCAGCCGCCTGCTTGCAATGACATCCACTTTGCTAAGAAGCAGAATATCAAAATTTAAAGCCTTACTCGATTACCCATAAAATCATAGAAAAGTAATAACAATAATACATTGTTCTGTTAGACATAAATTTTCACATAAGAGATGAATAGATTGAGAAGTTAAACATTGTTGTGTTAGCAGGGTTTCTGCGTTCAACATTGTCGTGTATTGTCTTCTTCGCAGAAATTTTATGGTATTTTCCAGCTCAAATTTTCGTCTACACAAAGTAAGCTCGGACTTTCAGCCTTTGGCTTTTCGAAATCTTTCGTCGTCTATTAGCTCTATGTGCTCTAATCAGCTTTAGTTGTTCAACTTGTCCTTGTGGCCTTTTCCATTCCAACATAAGGTCCTCGCAAGTTCTCTAACTACATCATGCTTCCCTTTCAAAAATTCTTGATGCACATTGAATAGTAGATCAGTCGCCTGCTTGGAATTACACAAAAATATATATAAGCATCCGAGAAAAGAGCTGAAGTACAAATGATACAAACTCTAGAACAAGTAGTTTTTAGTTCACCACTGACATAGATACCTCCAGCCTTGATGGATTTTTTGACTCTTGACTGTATGTAAAGGATATCCTCACCAACTGATGCAGTAGAAATTTTACATGCTCAACACTGCAGCGCTCTTTTTTCTTTTTGCCCTCTATGAAACCCGAAAACAATAGATGAAAATTTAAGTTAACATCTCAGAAGTTAACCAAAATCAATGCGTACAGTGAGAAGTACAAACCAAAACTACCTTCTGGCTGTATGAAAAAAGCTAGCATATCTGCAGCCATTTTGTCGACCATGTCTTGCTCAACTTTATAACAAAAAAGTTCGAGATACTCTGCCATCCCATTAAAACGGTTTCTTTAAAAGTTTTCAACAGTTACCTCAAGCATTTCCCGTTCAGAGAGAATCATACGAGAGATGCCATCAACACAGAGCGATATAGACTCTCGCGACAATCCAATACTATCTATAAAGTAAAGCAGTTCTTGTTTTTCTTTTTTTGAAATGGGAAGTAGTAGAAGCAGCAGTTTCCCACGGTGAGTCCAACTCCATCTCTTCGGCAGCATCAGCAGTTTCCCACTTTGTCTAAGCACTCCATATCTCTAGCAGCAGCAGCAGTTTCCTGCAGATCCCAGTACTCCATAATATCTTCAACCGTACGAGCAGAAGCAGTTTCCTGCTGGTACAAGTACTCCATGTCTTCAGTAGTTTCCTGCTGTTCCAACTTCTCCATATCTTCTTAACCAAAATTTTGAGTTTGAAGAAGAAGAAGACTTAAACTTTGGCTTCTCTATACCCTGCTGATTAAACCACTACTCTTTATCTCCAAGATAATTTCATTCCTTCTGATAATGTTGTATATGTGAAAATATTTGTGTTAGGGTTCATATAACAGCCTTTGGTTAAGATTACTTCTCCTACAACTAACTTCTGAATACAATCCCAAAAATGTTCTAGAATTGTACTAAATATATTAAACCCTAAATATTACTCAACTCCGGACCAAAATACCCAAACCAAACCCGGAATCAGCACAGGAGAAAGTCACCCGTCCAGAGAAGTGGTTGTTGCCTTGTTGGTGTTGCAGGAATGACGGAGCTTGTGTTCGGGTTAAGGTCTTAAGGGCATCTGTGGAATTTCGATCATGTGATGTGCCAATAATATTTTAGTAAATGAGATATGAAAGAGCAGACTATGCTTTTTATTGATGCAAACAACAGTACAGACTTGATTCTGAGAACAAAAATTTAGCAATTTTTTTGTCTACACAAAGTAAGCTCGGAATTTCAGCCTTTGGCGTTCTGAAATAGTTCGGTGTTTATTAGCTCTATGTGCTCTTCTAATCAGCTTTAGTTCCTCGTCTTTCATCATCTTCTCGGTTTGGTCTACTCCAGTCCAACTTAAGGTTTTCTCAAGTTCTTTAACTACGTCAATCTTCTCTGGCATAAAGTCTTGATGGAGAGTGAATACTGCATCAATCGCCTGCTTGGAATTACACAAAAATATAAATTAAGCACCTTAAAAGAGTTGAAGAACAAACGATACAAACTCTAGAAAATAAAGTAGTTTGAAGTTTAAAACGACATACGAACCTCTGGCGCTGATGGATTTTTCTTAATTTTGAATGTAAAGGATATTCTCACCAACTCATACAACAGATATTCCACATGCTCGACACTGCACCGCTCTTTCTTAATGCAGTGCTCTAAGAAACCCAAAAATATAAGATGAAAACTTAAGTTAACATCAGAGAATTAACAAAAATTAAACAGAAAAAATAAATAAAAGAAACTACCTTGTGGCTGTATGAAAAAATCTAGGATTTCTTCAGCCATATACTGGACTATTTCTTGCTTGAATTCCTTACAAGTGTGTCTGAGATTCTCTGCCAACAAACTAAAACGGTCTTTTTTGAAGTTTGCAACAGTCACCACCTGACATTCTTCATCTTGAGAGGAAATCGACATAGAACATGTCATCAGACACGAGCGATATAGAATCTGACGCCAATACAACTTCATCTCTCCAGGAAGCAGCAGGAGCTTCTTCCTGCTGGTCCGACTCCATGGATGGATTCCCTCAACCAAATTTTTGAGTTTGCAGAAGAATACTTAAACGAACACTACCTTTTGTTTACCTTGTAACCTAAACGATTACCTCTCCTCTTTCTCCAACGCAAAGTTCTAATGTTGTATATGTAAAAGTATCTTTGGTTTAGTTATATAGCTCTCCAGGATACTTGTCCTAGTTGGTTTCTACATCCTAAAACAACAACTTCTACATATATAGAGTCAGGGGCATCTGGAGAATTTCCAAAAAGACTATTTTTAGTAGGAGTGCAAGAAAAACACATTTAGTGAGCTTAGCTATGTTTAAACTTCTTGGCTCCGCTTCTTTGTTTTAGTTATCGAAAATCACAAGTTACCACAATTAAATAGCTTGAAATCAATTCCCATCTTGTATTCTTTCTCCGATTCTCTAATATTCAGCAATTGTATGAGCAAAAACCTCATTGTTTGCTCTTTCCTCTGTCAGTTGACATATGATGGTTGGCATGTTCCTTGCCACTGACTTGCGTGTATGTTTGTCTGTCTGTCTGTCGAGGCTATTAGAACTTCAACGCGTGGAGAAGGCTATCATTGAGAAATCACTTATGGAGTTGTTTCATCCAGTATTTTGATTAATCTGCAAAGGCTTTTGTTTGCAACTGACACGGAATATGGAAGTATTGGATACATTGTTCAGAACATTAGGCACCACATGATTATGTGAGCTTAAATAGAGTTGCAGACTTATTTCTAAAATTTGAGAAATCCTCCTTAATGATCTAGCATGATATCTGTAGTTGTAAAATCTAACAACCACACCCAAAGAAATCTACACCTAAAATGAAGATCTACTCAACAAATAAGAGATGGAGTGTATCGAAATAAACATGGACACAAGAGTTTTTACGTGGTTCGGCCATTAATGAATCCTACGTCCACGGTGTTCCACTAAGATTGGTGGTGTTACAATTCGGTGTTACATACAAACTCCATTAAATGGGATCGGAGTTGTTGTTGAGCTCTAGGTTGTGGGAGGGAGGAGAAGCCCATCCCTACAAACATCTCTCTCTTTCCCTTATAAAGGGTAAAGATACAAATCAAGTTACAATAGTGCCCTTAGGGATGACTAGTTAGGATAAGATCTAGTGAGAGGACCTTATTCCCTAAAAACAGTTGTATCAAACTAAGCTACTTCTATCCTAATTTCTCGACACGTGTTCCTAAGATTTTTTGCCACTACATTTATGCCCCTTTTCTTGAGGTTTGATCGGAGAGCAATCCTTAAGAAAATCCTTTGGATCATGCATTCGCGTTGTTGTTGTTGTTTTGCCTTTGATACTTCTTCTTCGGGCCTTGACTTAATAATTCTCTGTCAACTGCTTGCTAGTGGCTACTTGGGCTTTTTGTTGGTCTTCTAGTTGTTGAAACATGGGCCTGGGGTAGCGTGTCTTTGGACCAGGTGAACCTCACTATTTTCTGTCACGGTCGATATGTGCTTCCCGATCTATACATTTCAATCGCGTTCGTTGTTGTAGTACTTTTTTCCTCTTTAATCGGTTCTGGCTAGGTTTTCCAAAAATTTGGAGGCGAACCCAAATTTCATTGAGGTGGATGATCGGCTCGGAGTCGAATGTCTCGTCCTTCAAAAGATCTTTGTCCAGGTGGTTCTATAGCGCACAACTCTGGTGGAAACACGCATCTGCAGTAGAGGCATCACAAGCTTGAATCTAACTGGCATAAGTAATGTTTTTTGGTAACAATGGTTTCTGATCTTGTTTACAATGATGTCTGGGAGTGACAACCGAATACGGATGGATTATTCACGGCTCAAAGAAACTATCCAACTGTGCCCTACTTTGTTGATGAGCTCTCTTGGTACTGCTGACTATCGCTTCGACTTATATTCTTGTTGAGAATTTCTGATGTTGAGTTGCTATTTTTGATTTTAAGTGATTTCCTTTTCTGATACGAGTCTTGTGGTGTCTTCCTCTAGTGTGGGTCCTTTGTTGGGGTAAGTTGATAATTCGGCTGAATGGCGCCTCGAATGTACTTTGCATTGAGTTGTATAACTTTACATTGTTGTTGAAGGAACTGAGCAGAAGAATACAAACTGTGTCTGCAGTATGCATACTTTCCCCTATTCTTGTGCGAAGTTTCAAAGCCATTAAAGGCTGCTGATTGTTGTCGTCGTGTTGTGACATTCTTCGTAGCTCTGCTGCCATCGTATTGTACTGTGTAGTCTTAGCTAACAGTTGTGAACTAAACCATGACCTCTGCCCCGAACTATTAGTCTCCCTTAGTAATCGCCACTCACTTCGGGTCGGATTGCTATTCTTTCGCCTGAAGTATATATGCAGCATTCCCGAACTGACTAGACTTTGGACAATCTGTTCATGCATCATCATGTTCGAAGTTGTTGTGTTTCTCCTTGGTGGTCTATGCTCAAAATTTTACTGGTTCAGCGGGCATCAGTTCTTGTCGAATTGTAGTAGAAACTCTCTAGACGGACATGGGTTGTTGCTGCTTACGAGGACAAATGACAATTTCTATATCTCAAGTACGATGCAAAAGTCAAACCTTTGTTGTTAGCATAAACATCACAGTGAATCGACCCATGTTACTATTCAGTTAGCTGAAAATGAAAAGGCAATGGGAGGGCTATAGGCTTAGCACCTCAATTCTAGCATTTTTCTGGTCGAACTTGTTTCCATACGACTCTAAGGATGTGACCGATTGTTCCCGTACTCGCGATGTTACTCACTAAGCATGCTCATGGCATGAATCAGCAAAACATTTTTGGTCTAAAGTTAAAAGAAGCATGCAAGTTATGGCATATCAACATGGTTGTAGAGTGTTAGGGTTTATCCTAGTCTTTCCAATTATGCAAACAACCATTGAACTACGCAGTATAACAATTTCTAAAAATAGATGATACTTGTTTTTTTTCGAAACCGACTGACTGTCTTGGCGTCCCCAGTTTGCTTCAAAGCATGATGAGGGTGTTCTCGTGTCGCTCCTGCAAAGCACTTTTCTTGCATCGATCTTGTATCTATTTGATTGTTGTCGAAGGGACTGCGCAAAGTAATACAATCTGCTTCATCCTAGTACGCGTACTTGCCCCTATTCGTTTGCGGATTCTCGAGACAACAATTGCGCCCCTGTGCCCCAGACTAGCTCTCGTCCTTAGTTTCCATGTCTTTCTTCTCGCTCAAATATGTGCATCCAGATCTGTGCACAAAATACTTAAGATTCTGCAATGCCCGAGGGCTAGTGAAAACTATATCAAATAGCAAAAAATCATCATGTTTGGGACAAACGATATCACATTCGTAATTCGCAATAAAACATGTGATAGCGGTCTGTCAAATGAGCTACGAAGCACACATGTTTGTTTTAGCACTATTAGAACGAGCAATCAGTTGAGATTTTATAGTGGCCGATGATGAACCGAAATGTGTGGATGACATGTCCCCTTTAGTTAAAACAACTTGCAGTCTTGGGGATAGGCGATACTTAGCTTGTTTTTTCGGTGATAGATTTTGGTTTTGCTGCTGGCGATGAAGTCCATAAGTTCCTTTTTTTCGACCTGGAAAGTCCCGATACTTGGGCGCATTGTTCTATTGTACTTTGGAATGGTGTGGAAGGCTAGATGCAGGATCTACTCGTACATTACTCGCCTCATAACCGGACTATATAGTTACTTCTGATCTTGTTTGCTGCCAGTGATGTCGACACAGTATGGTTTGTTGCTGCAACTTCTTGCTTGATTCATAAACTCGGGAGACTCCGTGATCTCATTGCATCATTCATCTCACTGCAACTTTCATTTGGTTGGTGATCCCGGTCCGTAACTTTTGTTGTTCACGATTCTAGACTAAGATAGTTATTCTTCTTATCTTCCGTGTCCCTGTATGTAGTCTCCTCTGTTCGTGTTACCCTGACATACCTTTGGTTTCCATCGACCATTCCTGTTGTGGGCCGATTGGTGCTGGTTGCTTTTGCGTTTGATTTTGTCCATCATGTAGCTTCCGTGCACACCATTTAGCCTCCATGTGATATTTAGCTCAGTTTGTGTTAGCCTGCTGATGACCGATTAGAAGACGCCCTGTTACTGTTGTCTTACAAATACGATGTACTTATGTTATTCAAGTCTCCCACGCTGATGACCCGACAGATCCGTCGTCCCGATTGTGTTTCCCCTTTCATGTATAACCGCTCGTAGTTTTAGCATACATATTTTCCTGCAATACTAATCATTTCAGAGTAGGCATTAGTTAATATTCCATATCTGTCGAACACACTCAACATGGAGGGTCATCGGGCCCAATGCCATGTCCCGATTGAGGTATCTCATCACTATCTTTTAGATTCAGTGGAAGTGTATTAGTCGTTCCTAGTTGCTAGGCCCGATGGTCCAGAGTGGTTATCGACCAACCATCTCGGGCAAGTGGTCACGACCACTTGCGATGGGGGTAACCTGTCAAGTGTAAGTATGTTACCTGGATGAGAAGAAATCGTATCTTAACAGCCTTTGGTAACTGGCTTCCAACCACCAGAACCCTTAGGCTACCTCGACACTTGCACACTGCCACTGCCCCGAGTATCGAATAGCCAGTCCACTGTAAGCCACCTCGGCACTTCCACACTGGCGTTGCCCCGAGTACAGATGACCATTCGAGTGTAAGTCACCTCGGCACTTCCACACTGGCGTCGCCCCGAGTACGAATGACCATTAGTCGCTCATTTCTTATTTCCTACCCCTCGTGGTTTTAGAGAAATAAATGACAAGGTAGCTCCTGGCTCTCCAGGGCTCTTAGATCACCTCGGATCATTCTGTTTGATGACCCGAGTACGAATGACCTGTGTGTTACAGTACGCTAACAACCCAAGGCATCCCCCAGGTTATTATTTTCCAAAGCCTATGTAGTCTAAGTTGGAGTCATAAGTCTTAGACCATCTCGGGACATTCCGTTTGATGACCCAAATATGAATGGTATATCGCTGCGTTTATCATACCATCGCCTTACCGATGTACGTTTCATGCAGTACACTATGTTCCACGGATATTCAATTTCGGTCCGGTTTCGTTGCCACGATTTGTGAGTTCTTTCCTTGATCTTGGAGTTATCAGTTATCTCCCGAAGAATGCCTTCATTCTACTGTTTGTCCCAATTTGTCCGTTTCACGCTTCGCCCTGACTATACGCTTTGTGTTAGGATTGACAGAGTCCTGCATTGCATCCGTAGTAGATTGTTGTTGGCAAGGTGAGATATCGTCTCACTGGTAGTCAGGCTTGGTGTGTTCATGTACAAAGGTTTCGATGGGAAAACAGTCGTGATATTTCCCGAGGTTGCAGTCGGCCGTTGCAGCGAGGTAATCGATTCCGTACTGATGATGCCCGAGATGATTTACTGTCCACTGATCTAGGGTATGCCCAAGTTGTTTCATGTTTTCCCGGAATGACTTGTTCCCGATTCGTTGAAACGGAAAGAAAGTAGTCGTGAGTTGGTTCTCTGGAGAAGCATTTGCTCTTTGTCCGTTCAGCGTCACACACTATAGGAATGTCTCAGTCACACGTTGCTCCAAGTATCGCCAAATCTCCCACGCCTGTAGACTAATTGGGAAGAGAAGTGATTGCTGCTATTTCGGCTCACGAACATTCCAAGATCGATGCTCACCATCATGTCACCGTTGTATCTCGCCCGATTAACTCAAAGGTCCATGTGAATTCCAGTTATAAGTCAGCAACTACAAAGAAAGTCATGACCCTTGAAATGAAATTCTCAATTTCTGAAGCTCTTTGCTGGACTCGTCATGTGGTTTCACTCAGCGCCTTCTCAAGAGTTTTTGCAGACGTTACTCAAGCTATCAACAACTAAAGATCTAGAGACAGGAGGGAAATGATTCTCCCCTTTCTTAGGTGTCGCTCGTAAGTTGATGAGCCTTGCAAGCTGGAATCGACAATGTGATCAGTCCGAGTTGGCTGCTATCCCAATGATCATTCTCAACAAAGGAGTGTTCACTGCTAGGACCAGAAGTGTATTTTTGCTATTCCCCGACTCGAGTAGGCGCAGCAGCTTGGTATATTGCTTTGTCCCGAGATTACTGATTGTTGTTCATAGTACGCCTGGCATAAAATAGTAAATCCCGATGAAGTGAACTGGGTCATTCTACCGTGTTATTCATCGTGCAAATTCTTCAAGCGATCAGGGTCTCCTTATTTGGCTTTTCGGTCCTCCAATAGTGGCTAGTCATGGTAGGATTATATCGCTACGACAATAATGCACATGAGTAAGTTAAATGCATGTATGTATGAACCCCTTATCATGTCTAATAACAACATGCTAATAGCGTTTTTGTACCCTTGAAACAGAACTAAAAGGTGTGTGTGACAATATCATACTAAGATGCTTGCAAAAATTTTAAGTTCACTTTAATGAGATCTCATGGGTTGTGCACATTCATTTAGAGTATATCATGTAAGCAGTAATCGAAAGAATCAAAAGATAAGAGAAGAAAAGTGTGTCGTCCAGTTTGTCGTTTCAAGACAAGCTCATCTAGAGCTGAGGCCCGAGGAGGTATGAGAAATCCTTGACTTGTCATATGTGGAGCTTCCCTGATTTCATTGGTGCCATTCATGAGAGAAATATTACTGCGAGCTTTTGTGTGCTGGGATGTGTTAGTTGAGAGAAGTGTTCTCAGTTATCGCCCGAAGACGATGAATGCCCGATACGTGCTGGTCACAAATGTTTCTGGATGGAATCCGAGTGGATTGTATGTGCGCCGATGTGATCTGGCGCGAGTGGTTGCAGCTTGAGATACTACTTCCTTCCTTTCCGAGTTGATTGACCTGAACAATTTGTTCCAAGATAGCTTCCTTAGACGAAATGATGTTTCATGAGCAGGCTAATATGGTTAACTCCAAGATGGTTGGTCTGAAGTGATCGTCCATGATTGGATCTTCCAACATAATCTCACTGAAGGGTCAATATTCGATCTATCATCATTTTTTATCGTTTCAAAGAAGTAATTGACGTTGCTGCGATTCATAACTATCCATGGGGTTAACATCCGCCACTGCGTAGCTTCCTCATTCAGTTTCATGATTCTAGTAGGTTCTCCCGATATAACTTTGTAGTTGAGTTGTGATATCCGGCGTTGGTTAAAGATGGAGTCTGAAGCGTTCTTGAGATGATCATATCCGAGATGATGATTCAAGGTGATCTGATACAGGAAGCGTATGTGAGTCCGAGTTAATCGTGTATGCAGTTCTTCTCCCAATGATGGGTAGTGGCCAGAAGCTGATGAGACCCGAACTAAAGGTTGTATGGAGGAGTGCAGAAGGTATATTGATCCGAGACAGATGATCCAAAGTGATTATTCATAATGGTATCTTCCCGAGCTAATTTCTCCAGAGATGATTTCACTCCTTTCACCATCTTCTGCAACAAGAAGTCAGGCAAGTGAGCACCCAAGGTAAACCTAAGCCAAATGTACTATTGGCGACATGATCTGTTTCCTCCAAATCAGGCCAAAACATTACTTAACGTTTTATTAAATAACTTGAGGAAAACAAGCTTTGTCAATTAATGAAAAAATCCAGTTTGGACTGGTCGTTAGCCTTTGAATGTTTAACCTATCGTAACAGATGAATTCAAATGTTAAGCGCTCTGTAATGAGCTAAGTTTTTGAGGGTGACGGTACTTAGATTTCAATCCTGACAGTTGAGAGTAGATATCATCTACAAATTACGACACGATCCACATGTCCGAGGTTGCCTGGTCAGAGAGTATTGTTTCGTTTCCATGAGTAAAGTTGCCCCTCCGTTGGAGTCTATGTCATCACCTGAGGCTCGTGTTCATGCTGTCAATATCATTCTGCTTCTCGGTTGATACTCGGGACTGGGTTTATGCACCTGCGACTTTCAATTCGGATAAGTAGCAGTTTTTTTTTTAATTAAATGACCCCATTAGATGTCATTTTCGTGGATGCTCTGGTTAAGGTATAATTCTAACAACACATGATTATTAAGATAAGCGACATGTTCAAGTAAAGTGACAGTACATTGAAGAATTAAGCCTGGTGACAATCTAAGTGGTTAAGGTGACGGATTTAGGCAATCGGATTAATGGGTCACCAAGGATTCAAATGCAATTTCAGGCTCAATCGAGAGATAATGAGATTACTCAAAATGAAAGGCCCAAATTCAAAACGAATAATCGTGGATTGACAGGGGCTGGTATCTTCGCAAACTATATAGCGATACATCACCCTTTCCCATGATATCCCTTGTATTTCTCATTGTATCTCATTTTGCGATGGCTAGATATCATGCCAATCTTGGAAACTTGTAATTCATAGCTACAGGTTGTGAAAGAAATTCATATTTGCATGGCATACATCATGGATCCTCAAATATCGAAACGAAAACTATTCATGCTTTCTTAGGTGGTTGCATCTGGCCAAGCCAATAGCCCTTGTACCAGACTTATATGAGGAAGATTTTAGATAGCATTCATCAAAATAACTTGCAGAATGAGAACTGAGGAGTTAAGGATGTTCCCTGTTATAGATGAATGTCCCGATGAAGTTGAACCAACTCAATTTTCCTGAGCCGAGTCTTCTGCACGAGTTAATCTGAAGTATCGGTCCCGTCCGATATGGTTCACATTTCCCGACATGAGGTGATCTGACCCGAGATAGGCGTTGTAAGTAAAAAGGGGTATGGTTGATATGGGTAACTCCGACCTGTCTCTTTGGTATCTTCCCGATGTTGACTGGCACGAGATGATTTTGAGCCGAGTAAGTTGACTGATTCGCCCCGATGTGGAATTACACGAGACTGAGTTGCCGCCGATGAACCTAGAGGTGACAGAACATCTAAGGTTAGAACAACCAAGGTTTGATCGAACGGTAACCTTAGGTCCCAATGATGATCTCTTCCGAAATTGAGTTCTGAGACCCGATTAATCTGATGATGGTGCCATGAATTTTGATCGCCTAAAAACAGAATTCAATAAACTCTTGTGACCAAACCAAAGATACGTTTTACTGAAGTAGCCGAGCCCGACGCTGATTGCAATTTATGATCTTGAATTCATCCGAGGTGAAGATAGACGAGGTGGTTATAAGCTATGTCCAAAGTTCTTCATTCCATGTAAGTCCAAAACTGTTGTTTCAGCTGGAGTTGGCAGGCGAATCTAGTGTACCGGCAAGGTTACGATACTTGAACTAATTGATCTGAGCTCGGTCCAACTATGGAAGTTTTTCCCGTGACGATTTCCTTTGAGATTGAGTTGGTAAATCCCGATTAAGCTATTGGTGATTTCACAAATTTGATCTTCCTGTAACTCCCGATGGCTAAGGCAAGAGGCGGTACCCACATCATGGTTAAGAGAATCCTTGTACCAACAAATCAATTAAGTGAATAACCGAGAAGAGCAACTAAATCATTCGATTCAAGACATAAGATATAAAAGCCTCGGCTAAAACGAATCGGAAAACTCCCCAAATCATCTAAAGATTTCGTTATTCAAAATTTTCACAATAGCTTAAATGGGTTTATAAAACAAGATCTGTTGATGGCGAATCTCCCATCAAAACATAAATCGAGCACAGGTTTTGAAAGAAAATCCAATTTTTTCTCAAGAACAAACCCTAGGTTTCACAAAATTCCTTTTGAGAATCTTTTAACTTGAGACATTCAAATCTCAATGTTTAAGAACAAGACAAAAGAGGAGATAAGGAAGAAGATTCGTCTTGTTTCGATTTGTTCTTTGTTGACGGTATCTCTGTTTCCAATCTGGTTTAAGTTCTCTCCATACTCGTCCCTGCTTTCACATACAAAACTTCTGATGTTTCTCTCCAGATGTTTCTGTTGTTTGCTGTCTAAAGATTGCTCTTTCAGGACAAAGTTCCATATTTACCCCTCACACTTCAGTCTCTCAGTCAGTAGATCAGTACTCACTTCCCTCAAACTACTTCAAAACCAAAGGTTGCAGAAGAAGACTATCGGTCCCCTTAGTCGGCGCCAGAATGTAGTTGCTAAAATCTAACAACCACACCCAAAGATATCTACACCTAAAATGAAGATCTGCTCAACAAAGAAGAGATGAAGTGTATCGAAATAAACATGGACACGAGAGTTTTTACGTGGTTCGGCCATTAATAAAGCCTACGTCCACGGTGTTTCACTAAGATTGGTGGTGTTACAAAATCGGTGTTACATACAAACTCCATTAAAAGGGATCGGAGTTCTTGTTGATCTCTAGGTTGTGTGAGGGAGGAGAAGCCCATCCCTACAAACATCTCTCTCTTTCCCTTATAAAGGGTAGGGATACAAATCAAGTTACAATAGTTCCCTTAGGGATGACTAGTTAGGATAAGATTTAGTGAGAGGACCTTATTCCCTAAAAACAGTTGTATCAAACTAAGCTACTTCTATCCTAATTTCTCGACACGTGTTCCTAAGATATTTTGCCACTACATTTATGCCCCTTTTCTTGAGGTTTGATCGGAGAGCAATTTGTGTTATGCCCCTTTTCTTTGTCCGAAAACTTTCAGAAGATACCACTTTGAGTTAGGAAAAATTTCTAATTCACCTTAAAAACCGAATTGTTAGGATAAGAAATTTCAGGCTCGTAGTTTCAGCCTCATGCAGTTGCAGAACATCCTCCTCACTGGTTTTGATGGAGTGCCCATTGTCAGGTTTAGACTCTTACATCGCTTTGGCTTGCCACATTTTGAAGAAGGAAGAGTTGATGGTTCGTTGGTGCAATCAGTTTTTTGGGACTATATCGTGAGGATGCGTCTCTTGAAAAGTGTTATGATGCTGACAACATCTGCTTGGAAACTGTTGGAAGGTGTATGTGCATGCAGAATTGCAATGAATACAGATTTTATCGGTACAGTTTCATCGTGTACCTTAACCGATCTTGTAGGATCAGAATCTCGCAACAATGATATCTTAGCGAAATTATCAACAACACAACACAACAGCGTCGCAGAACAATTTCAGAAATGATACAATAAACGACGTAGCTAAAATCATGAGAAAGATGTGATGGTGATAGACACATTTTTGTGTCTAAATTGCACTCAATGTCTCTATTGTTATTGCTCGATTTTTGTACTAATTTTGATGCTTTGTGTGTTTGTAGTTGTTTTTGGAGAAATACACTTGTGTGGAAAAAGTAGGCACCCTCAATTTGGATAAGGGGCACCTTAGTTGGGCACCTGCTATTCGCACCCCCAGTTTGGTTAGGGGGAAACCATCTTCAACATTTCAAAAATTCTTTTTAGCGGGAAAATTTTATTCTCAACTGTGTAACTTTCGATCGATTCTTAATGGAGTTCTGGGTAGACTAAAGGGCTGAAACTTAATGGGTAGACGTGATATGTCATAACAAAGCTGGTATGGGTGTTTGTTTCGATCAAATTTGGCTGAAAAATCCATGAGAAGAAATCAGGGCAGCACGTGCATGAGAGGGACAGTTCACGGGATTACATGAGTTTTGGAGAATTTAAACGTGTTCTGCTCATGTATGATGACTCTAGCAACACTTTGAACCTTGAAAAAGATAAATGAGGAGATTTTGCAGCTGTAGAAACGCGTGAGAAGCTAAATCAGGGAAGAAAATATTCCCAAAATATTTTCTTTACTGCCCGAGTTCAATGCAGAATATTGAGAATCATGGCGTGATTAAATGAGTCTAAGGAGTATAAATAGGTGGATGGGATCATAGAGAAGGGGTGTCGAGAGTCTGGGGGGATGAGGAGAGCCAGAGAAGAAGAAATTCGAGTTTTCCCAAACTCGATTTCTGCTGCTGATGATGATGAACATGAAGAACACGAAGATCGGACCATCCAAGACCGTCGTTTTCCAACAGTAACAACGACTCACAGCCGTGGGTCGTACATCAGAGGCAGACTTATTTGTCAACATTTGCGACACAGAGCCGTGGGTCTTAGAGAAACAATATCAGTGACACATATTGTGGGTCGTAGTTCTCTGGTTTGTAACAAATATAATTTTTACAAACCCGGTTTTGAATTATTTTTCCATTTTCATCATTTGTAAACACCCTTTGAGCAATAATAATGATTTTTGAGCGTGTTTCCAACATGATGAGCGGCTAGTTCTCCCACAACCAAGGCAATGAGGAAGCTATTTACGCATGAATAATTGGTAACTATTTTATTTTCTCTAATATTTAATTATAATTCACTCAATCACTGTTTTGCAGAGTTTTAAATTGTTTGCGTAATTTTTCTAATCAGTTGTGATTCAATTAGATAGGTTATGCTTTGTTTAGATAGTTTATGCTTAAGGGATACAATTGATGTTTGAGAATTTGCTTGATTATTAGTGAGTTAAGATATAAATAACTTAAAAGATAATTAGAGTTTTGGATTATTTACCATCGTTAATTCATGTGTAATAGTAGAATCAGTGTCTTGGTTATTTTCTCATACCTCTCGCCCAATTTGTTAATATTTTTGTATATAATTTTATTAAATATTTAAATTTAATCTTCACAAGTCCGAGAGTTTGAACCTCATTACTACAACAACAATCAAAAAACAGAATCATTTTGGCGCCGCCGACGCGGATTTGTGCTTAGGTAGAATTTTTAGGTTTTTTTTTTATTTGTTCTTTTACGTTTCTTTGGGTGTGTCTTTGTATTACAGGTTTGAAGTTGGATACTAAAGACTTGGAATCAAAGCTTAAAGCCAAAAGAGAAGGAAAAAGACAAAGCAAAATAAAAAGAGCGAAAGAAAAATTAAAAAAAAAAGAGAGAATTTTTTTTTTAGAGACCTTCCATTTTTTGTAATTATTTTTTTTTGCACTTTATTTGGACTTTGGACTTGGACAATTATTTTTTTTAAACCCTAAGGAAGGGTACATTAAATATAAAACTGTTTGCAGGGAAGGACGACGATTACAATATTGTCTCGACCCCTCGGGTTCGCACATGACATAGGAGTCGTGGCCCGAGTCGACTTCAGCGGTTCTGCGCCCGTCTGGTACGGGAGGTAAGCTTTCGAAACACCCGCGAATCCCCTGTCAGCGGGTTTATTGTATGCCTTAAAGTGAACATATGCTGAGGATTTGAATACGGTTGTTTTAATTTCCAAGTAAAGGGAAAGGCCTGGCCAAATTAAGATAAGGACTCGGATTTCAACACCGTTTCCTTCTTGCCCGCCTTAGGAAAACGAAACCAAACGCGAACTTAAGCCTAAAATTTGGAATAGAACGAGACCTATAGGGTAACGAGCTTAATAGGAAAGTCGTTCGAAAAATATTGGTTACTCTTTTGAGCATACTTCGAAGTTCATGATGGTTTCTGTGAGTTGAATGCGTGACTGCGCCGCCTTGGGATGCGGTGAGGCCTTGGGTATCAAAGCTCCTCGCAGCTTCCCTCGTCTCAATTCAACTTACTTAAACTCGGATTGATTCCATAGAGGTTTGCTCAGAGTGTAACGAATTCCTTTTAGAAAGATTAGAAGCTGGTCTAGAAACAATCTAAGTGGAGCCATCATGCTTGTTGTTTGCTAGATTTTGTAGGTTTGATTTGGTCGAGTCAGCCTTATTTGTGATTGTGTAGAATTCCCTTGCGGTTAGGATGTCGAACTGGTATTATAATAGCCAATACAATGAGTACCCGACTGAGCAGCTTGGACATTATCCTTTTTATGACCATAGTGTGAATAGTGATTGGGAACGCGAAACTTTTGAAGGTTATGGTCCATACCATTGTGAGCCCAATTACTATCCATATACCCACAGGTCATACGAGCAAAACAATCCTTCTATTTCTCTAGAAGAGTCTCTCAAGAGTTTCAATGAATCAGCGCAGAAGTTATTTATGAAAGAGACTTATAATATTCTTCTCCCAGAAGAGTCCGTAGAGCGGTCAACTAAGATATCTCTAGAAGAGACCCTCAAGCAATTTATTGAGAGTACAAATAGGATTTTGGAAAAACTTGCTCAGGATAGTCTTAATTTCCAGTGTAGTTTTCCCAATACCACCCTCGAAAATAAGGATAGTTTTTATTCACATAATCAAGATGACGAGGTTAGAATTGGTAACACTACTTTTTTTGATGAGGTTTGACCTTTTTCATGTTATTATAATGACGACAGTGATGAGGATAGTATTGATGAAGAATATGAAATATATAGGCATAGTGATGAAGAATCTGTTACTCCCATTGAGCTCTTTAATGATAATATTATTTCTAGTTCAAATCCAAATAATTTTAATAATTATTCACCTATTCAAAAGGACGAGGATTTGACTAGAGATACCCCCGTTTTAGACGATGTAGTATTTCCTGTTTACAAAGCCGATAATGATTTAGAGGAAAGAGTTTACCCTGAGAATACAGTTTTAGAATCTACCGATTTATAAACACTAGTCTTAGAAGATTATAAACTCGTATAGATGAGTGAGGATGAACCATACTTAGAAGAAGCAATTGACCATTTTCAGGAATCTGATGACCTAGAAATTAGGGAAGTTGTGACTAGTCTTTCTAGAGACACAGAAAACTCTAAGTTTGGGGGTGATTATCATTCTCCGTGTGCTTTAACTCTTAAAAAGTACCCTCCTGTAGAACTTGACATTTGTGTCTCAACCATCTTGCAAGATTATCTTCATACACGTTTTCCCGAACCTAATGATGTCCAGAAAGAAGCTCAGTTGTTAGAAACCCATCCTCTGGTTGATGTGGTTAACCCAGGCTATGATACCAAGATTGACTTTGTTTTCCCACCAAAAACTTTTCTTCCAATTGTGGGAACTTTTGATTTTCAAATGTGTCGAATATTTAGTTGTGAGACTAAACCTAAATTCTTTAGGAAATTAGAATCAACACATTTTCTTAAGAATGACTACTACCCTCATTGTGGTCAATTTTGTAAGTCAAACCTGATTGACTTAGAGGATCCTCAATTATTTAGGTTATTACTATGTGCTTCTAAATTTTTATTTGAGTTTTTACAGACTCTAGGACCTAATAATTCGGATCTCACTTTTGAGGAGTTGCAGCCTAAAGAAATTATTTAGACCCTTTTATAGAACCTGAACCTGAACCACAATTAGATGTAGTTGTCTTAATCAGGAAACTAGGTAAGGGCATGCTAGTCTTGTTCATTTTCTTGGTTTACCGCAGTTTCCTTTGGTTAGCTCTATTTGGTTTTGAAGACCCACAGTTATTTCGGCTACTGTTATACGGTTCGAGTTGACTAATCCTTTCCTAAGTCTGGCTGAAGACTTTAAACTTAGCACTTCTTGGGAGGTAACCCATGCTCATGCAACATGGTAATATCTTTCCTTAACTCTTTTTATTCAAGTGATAAAAATTTCTCCTTGTTCATGCTTTTAATTTTATCTTTAGAACATCGAGGACAATGTTAGATTTAAGTTTGGGGGTGGGGAATAACTTTTTAGTTGCACTTTTGAAACTTCTAGCGTCACATGGTATCCGGTTATCTAAGTTTACATATTGTTTATCACCGAAAAGATAGAAATTCGAATGCTAGGGATAACAACCTTTTGAGACATTAGAGAAAAAGACATTGAGATCCTTGAAATTCGAGAGAGAATTTTTTCCTTTTAGAGGGTAACCGTGATGGACCTAACCATACATGATGGAAAGGCGAATAGGTCAGGAAATGCCAGAAAGACAAAGCAACCTCACAATGTAGTCTTAGTTACTGGATTGCGACTCTCTCTCAGTAGAAACTTATCATCATCAACAAGCGGAGCGACATCAAAATCTATGAAGAAAGTTGAAGACGTTTTAGGTTTAGAATCAACAATATAAAAGAATAATTCAAAATCAAAGTTGAAGTTATAAGAGCAAATGATATAAGTTGTTAGAATCCATGATACCAATACATCACAAGTTGCGAAGATCTTAGTTTTGAAATTCCTTCTCTCATGGCCATGTAAATTGTTGTCTTGTAATTTTTGTTTCAAAAAAAAAAATGAAAAAAAATGAAAAAAAAAATGAAAAAAATCATCGTTACGTTTTGTTCAATAAGGCAAAAGGGAAGTAGAAATTTATAAGTTAAGGAAGAAATCGAAGAGAAGAGTTAATTGTCAAGGTTCAATGAGGTTCGATAGTTTATCATCAACAGTTGAAGACCGAAGAAGACGTTGTTTCTACTGAGCACTATGAGAGAGTCGAAGAAAGATACATTTGGTTGCTTTGTTAGTCCGCTTTCAATCTGGCACAAGATCTTTCTAGCACTGGTTTAACTCATCACACGTAATTAGTCCAGCTGTGTAGCAGATGTCCCTCTCATCCTTATCTCTCTCCTAATCTTATCCAGCTGTAAAGCAGCGGACGCATCTTATAATGTTTATCTAGCTGTGTAGCGGATATCTCTTTATCTAGCAGTGTTGCGGATGTGTCTCCCCTTTTCTTCAGTCACCTTTAGAGAAGACACCTTTAATTTCTCTGGAATTCTAGTTACTTGGAGATAGGTTGAGAATATGTATGTCCTCATAGCTCTTTGGATACTTGTGACCAATTAGAAGTAATGGTTTTGTGGGTACACCTCTGGTAAACTCTCCCGAGGTTAACTCGATTTTATTTTTGCTCGAGGACTAGTAAATAATAAGTTTGGGGGTATTTGATAGACACATTTTTGTGTCTAAATTGCACTCAATGTCTCTATTGTTAGTGCTCGATTTTTGTACTAATTTTGATGCTTTGTGTGTTTGTAGGTGTTTTGGAGAAATACACTTGTGTGGAAAAAGTTGCTCAAAAAGTGCTATTTGGACTCCCGGAGAAAAGTACTAAAGGCACCCTCAATTTGGATAAGGGGTACCTCAGTTGGGCACCTGCTATTCGCACCCCCAGTTTGGTTAGGGGGACACCATCTTCAACATTTCAAAATTTCTTTTTGGCGGGAAAATTTTATTCTCAACTGTGTAACTTTCGATCGATTCTTAAAGGAGTTCTGGGTAGACTAAAGGGCTGAAACTTAATGGGTAGACGTGATATGTCATAACAAAGCTGGTATGGGTGTTTGTTTCGATCAAATTTGGCTGAAAAATCCATGAGAAGAAATCAGGGAAGCACGTGCATGAGAGGGACAGTTCACGGGATTACATGAGGTTTGGAGAATTTAAACGTGTTCTGCTCATGTATGATGACTCTAGCAACAGTTTGGACCTTGAAAAAGATAAATGAGGAGATTTTGCAGCTGTAGAAACGCGTGAGAAGCTAAATCAGGGAAGAAAATATTCCCAAAATATTTTCTTTACTGCCTGAGTTCAATGAAGAATATTGAGAATCATGGTGTGATTAAATGAGTCTAAGGAGTATAAATAGGTGGATGGGATCATAGAGAAGGGGTGTCGAGAGTCTGGGGGGCTGAGGAGAGCCAGAGAAGAAGAAATTCGAGTTTTCCCAAACTCGGTTTCTGCTGCTGCTGATGATGAACATGAAGAACACGAAGAACGGACCATTCGAGTTTTCCCAAACTCACAGCCGTGGGTCGTACATCAGAGGCAGACTTATTTGTCAGCGTTTGCGACAAAGAGACGTGGGTCTTAGAGAAATAGTATCAGTGACACATATTGTGGGTCGTAGTTCTCTGGTTTGTAACAAATATAATTGTTACAAACCCGGTTTTGAATTATTTTTCTATTTTCATCATTTGTAAACACCCTTTGAGCAATAATAATGATTTTTGAGCGTGTTTCCAACATGATGAGCGGCCAATTCTCCCACAACCAAGGCAATGAGGAAGCTATTTACGCATGAATAATTGGTAACTATTTTATTGTCTCTAATATTTAATTATAATTCACTCAATCACTGCTTTTGCAGAGTTTTAAATTGTTTGCGTAATTTTCCTAATCAGTTGTGATTCAATTAGATGGGTTATGCTTTGTTTAGATAATCTATGCTTATGGGATACAATTGATTTTTGAGAATTTGCTTGATTATTAGTGACTTAAGATATAAAGGACTTCAAAGATAATTAGAGTTTTGGATATTTACCATCGTTAATTCATGTGTAATAGTGGAATCAGTGTCTTGGTTATTTTCTCATACCTCTCGCCCACTTTGTTAATTTTTGTATATAATTTTATTAAATCTTTAAATTTAATCTTCACAAGTCCGAGATTTTGAACCTCATTACTACAACAACAATCAAAAAACAGAATCAGATGGTCCTGCGAAAATTAAAGAGTTTGCGAGATTAACATTTGTAAGGTTGCGAGAATGTCGCAAGCCATATTCGAAAATAAAGGAAAGATTAGCTGTCATCCACTATGTACTTCCCTATAAATAGTCGTTCAGTTGTAAAAGAAAAGGGAGAGATCTTTTTTGAGTAAGAAACAAGTAAATAGGAGAGAGAAAGTCTAGAGCAGAGATCATTCTTGATTTCTTTATCTTTTTTGCCCGCATTAACCAGCATTTTTGATGGAACAACTTGTGCAATTCAACACATTAAAGCCTATGTGAGGTGCATGTTACAATGGGAAAATCATGATGCCGTATTGTGCAAATATTTCGCATCCAGCTTAACAGGAGAGGCGTTAAAATGGTTTGAAGGTCTACCAAAGAACACAATAACCTCCTTCAATCATTTGCAGACTACATTCTTGGGGGCATATATAAGTAATAATTCCTCGCGACCTGGTATAGAAGATGTGTTTGGATTAAAACAAAGGATTGGCGAAAGTTTGAAACACCTGACTAAAAGATGGAGAACTATGTGTAGCGAAATGGCTGGCCGTGTAGATGAGAGATATCTTATATTATCATTTATCAATGCTATGTTTGCAACAAACCTATTGTATGTCCAAATTTTCAGAGTTAAGAATACGATCACAATGACTGAATTGCGAGAACTTCAAGAAGAATACATTGCTCTAGAGGAAAGGCAAAATGAAATGGAATCATATCCAGTTGCGAACACCAGCTCACAAACAGCGAATGCAAGCTTATTACCCAAGCTAATAAACACAGTGGCGAATACTTCGCAAGTACAACAAGAGAAGGTGACAAGTAACAATCAACAGAAACTGGTAGCTATGGGAAGCCGAGATCAAGAAGAGTATGAAAGAGAAAGAAATTTCTACAATCGTGGAGGAAATAACAAGATTCAAAGACTCGATCAACCGCAAGAAACTTATGGAGGTCAAAGACAAAACTATAATAGAGGACAAGGAGGTCACAAGGGTATGGGGGAAGAAATCAAGATGCCACCTCTAAATGCAAGTGTGGAGAAGATATGGGAAGCTATAATCTTGATGGAGAATATACCAACACCATGGAACATGGGAACGGAACCACCTCCAAACCACAGAAGTCATGAGTTTTGTTCTTATCATCATTTTCATGGACATACCACAAATGATTGCAGAAATGTAAAAAAATTATTTTGAGAATGATAGATCAAGGAAAACTAAACGACTTTCTGGTAGGGCATCCACAATCTCAACCACTGCCACCACCACCAGAACATCACAAAGTGAATACGATGAAAAAGAAAGAAACATTCTTCATAGAAGTTGGTGCAAAAGAAAAAAATCTATTCTGTCACTCTATCGTACATTCATATAAGACAATTGAAGATTTTCATGATAATGTTTTGAGTAGAGTGTTCGCAAGAGATAATGATGGAAGAGAAATTATGAATATTGCGAAAATCTCGCCACTAGAGGAATGGCGAGAAACAGATCATTTCTTTTACCGCAGAAGAAATTCCCGAAGGAGAAGAGGTGCATGACAATCCATTGGTAGTAAAATTAGAAATTAATCCAAAACCGAAAGAAGATGAGGATGATGAAGCTGAAGATTCATGGGCAATCAATAGAATTCTAATCGATACTGGAAGCTCTGTGAACATCTTATTTTATCATACTTATAAAACCATGGGTGGAAGAGATGATGATCTTATACCATCAACATATAAGATATATGGTTTTAATGGTACTGCTAACAAGCCTAAAGGGGAGGTTACTATGCGAATTCCATTGAAGGGAATATCTTCTGAAATCTTATTCGTGTCGTTGATGTAGAATCACCCTACAATGCGTTAATTGGTCGACCTTGGCTACATGGGATTCTAGGTGTAGCTTCAACTTTCCACCAGTGCATCAAATTCCCTCACCCCAGTGGTGTAGGAATCATAAAGGGAGATTGGGTTGAAGGAAAGAGGTGTTACGAAACTGAGATAGAATCTTGCGAAGGAAGAGCAAACAAGAAGGAAAACTGGCGACACAAAATCAAAGATACACAAAGAAGTGAGAGGTTGATGGTGGATACAATCGAAAGGAAAGAGAAGAGATGTTCGAAACTAATGCTAGCTCAGAATAAAAATAATGACATACCACACTAAGGAAGCAGTAGCAGAAAATAATAAAGAAGCAGAGGATGACAAAGGTAATAAAAACAAGAAATGTATGAATGATTAAGTTGTTGCGATACTCTCGCAATAAGCAAAATTCTCAAAAATACATTTGATTGAATGGCAAAATTGAGATTGCGAAATTCAATACAATATGATTATTTGCGAGACTCTCGCAGAGATAATGAATTTTACAGAAAATTCAGAGAAAAATGACAAAAGAGAAAGAGGCGAACCTTTATGGCGTACACCCTAGTTCGCGAATACAATTTCGCAAGAGGCAAATGTAAGACCTAAAGTACGTCATATAAGGGGGTACCTATTGCATGACTCAGGGAAAGGCTACACCGCCACCGGAACCTGAGTCATGGAGATTTGGGGTCAATGAAGCCCATCCGGGAGAGGCACCTTGGATTCTCAGCTTAAGCATATGACTTAGGTTGGGAGACTAAGGTAATAAGGACTCTCCCAAGGAGTGCAGATCTGATCAAGGCGCCGAGGTACACGGTTGAGTCAAGAGTGCCAGAGACGTTTGAAGCGTACTTTGCCATTCTTGACAAGTCTTGGCTTATACTGCACTCGGCCTGAAGAAAACCCCACTTAGGGTGCAGTCTCGTAACCATAAGCCCTATAGGTAAAAGGGATAAGAGGCTGCGAAAACAACTGGTTGTTGTTAAGACTGGATGGGAGGAGCTAACCTTGTATGGTAGAAGTACGCCTCCTTGAAGGGGCAACCAGGGGGAGATAAGGGCGGCACCCTCCATTAGGGAGCTGATAAGTGTCTTAAGACGCAAATGTCATGAGGCTTTTTATTCGCAAGGATATTAAGGCTTGTCATATTTGTGCAACAATCCTGAAGAGGCAATAATACAAAAGAAAAGGATAAGACGAGATCAATGGGTTTTCGCATGAAAGTGCGAAGACGTCCTGCGATTTCGTCGCAAGACGGCAATGTCATGGGGCTTCATTTTCGCAAGAATATTTAGGCCTGTCATATTGTCGCAACATTCCTGAAGAGGCCATAATACAAAAGAAAAAGTTAAGGCAAGATCAATGGGTTTTTGCATGAAAGTGCAAGGACGTCCTGCGATTTTGTCGCAATGACAAGAGGTGGCATAATAAGACCTTTAATTAGGAAGGAAAATAAGACCACACAGGAATGAGATTTTGAAAAGAAACAAAATTCACTTCGCATAAGATTGCGAAGTTATACAATAAGAATTTTTTTATGAAATCTCTCATTTGGATTCAAATAACAGAGGCAAGTATGGGAATGTATGAAATTAGAAAATTTATTTGTCTCCATATGAGAGATTTACTCAAAGATTCAAGAATTAATGATTATATTGATTAACTGTATTGCAAAGAAGAATTGTTTTAATTAATGCAGGTCAAAATGAAAGAAACACAAATATACAGAAAGAAGAAATAAATGTACAAGTATTACAAAGAATCAAAGAAAGAAATAAAGACTACTTCTTAGTTAATCCTTCATTATCTTCATCAGACTTGCCCTTCTTCGTCTGCGTCAGAATCTTCATCACCATCAGAACTTCCATCACTATCAGATTCTTCATCGTCAGCTTCGCTATCAGAGATCAAACTGGGAGTATTCTGTGGATTTCTTCCAAGAGACAAGGATAATCAGAATGTGGGATATTATGATCGTCACAAACCATTTGGATAGTTTGATTGCGAAAATGCATATCATTCTTAAAATTCGCAACAGTGATCTTGATTTGATTCTTTAATCTAATACTTGTCGTTGCGAGAAGAAAGATTCTTTGCGAGTTCCTCCTTTTCAGCTTCAAGTTCTTCAATCTTTTCACGATATCTATTTTCAGAATCTGCGAACAAAATACAATCAATTATTAACTTGATGAGAATTCATAAGAAGCAAAAGATTAGCAAAGAAGAGCAGTTAGTAACCTTCTCTGTCAGAAATCATATCTCTAATCAAGGATGTATGCTCAACTTGGAGACTAACATTTACACCTAAATCTTTTCTAGCATCATCTAAGATTTTCGCAACCCAGAGAAATTCATCCTCACTACTTAAGAAGACGAGAACGAATTTGATTTTCCCTTTCGCAGAGTTCGATATTCTTGCGGTTAGCTTCATCTCGTTCAAGTTGAACTTCAAGAAGAGCCTCTTGGAATTTCGCCAAAGCCTTGGCACCTTGATCAGAGATGCGATCCTTATCATCTATGAGACCGCTAATTTTGGTTCTTAACTCATTGGTTTTCTCTTTAAAATCAAGAAGGAGACGCTTAAATCGGTTGGCTAGGCCTAAACTAGATCTGTGATCAATTTCTAAGAGGCGAAATTTAGATCTAAGCTCATTTAGAGAAAGAGATGAAATTCTATCATTTGAGAATCTATTTAAGGAATTGTTAAGACGCTCAAGAAGGGTATCATTATCCAAGGCATTAGGAAATGAACGAAGAAGGGTAGCTTCATCAGAAAGACCATAAATGTCTGCAAAAAGGATCATTTAAATAAGATAAAACAACGGGATGAATGAATAAGGATCATTTAAATAAGGATCATTTGAGAATCTATTTAAAGGGAAAAGACAAAAGTAAAATGCCGTAAAGATGATTATTAGCTTGCTGAAGACTATAGATTTTGTTCTTATACGAAGAAGAATCAATTTATAATTGTCTATTTTTCTCGCGAAGACCTTTAACTTCAGCTTCCAATTCTTTATTCTTTTTGCGAAATTGAAGATTCTTCTTTTCAAGATTTTCGCGTCTTCTCTCTAGATCTGAGGCAACAACAAAAGAAGCTTTTTCATCCTGCGAAAAAATATAAAAAATATTAATATAGAAAGAAATTTTGAGTTATAATAATGAAGAAGTAAAAGGATAAAAGTATACCAGACTATTGAGAGAATGCAAGAAGTCGAGAGTCACTGATCTAGAAACTCCACGAAGAGAGCTATCACCATCTAATAAAGGGACATCGCAAAGGGTAGCGAGATATTTGCAGGTATTTGCGAATTGGCTATCTCCCATTCCTTGTAGAGAATCATAAAAGAGGCCAGAGAGCTTAGCCATAGAAGATTCAGGTGGAGAATCTTCACTTGCAGCAAGATCATCGTTGTCCTCATCACCCTTATCACTTTCGGAATTTTCGTGAGGAGGAATATTTGAAGGAGAAGAAGAACGAACTTTACTTTTCTTTGGAGGAGGACCAGTTGATTTTTCCTTGCGAAGAGCACCTTTACCTTTATCACCAATCTTCGCAACATCGGCAGATTCTTCTACTTCAGCAATAATCTTCACACACAGATAGAAATAAGAAATGGAAGCATGGAAGTAACAGTATACTGTTTAAAATCATAAGAGAAAATTGAAGAAAATTTAAAATCATAAGAGAAAATTTCTTACCTCATCTGTGTATGAGCGAAGAGCTAGCAGAGTACTAGATTTCCCAGTCCTGCTATAACTATCCTTCAGTTTTTGGATCTGCGGAATGTCGCAAGAGTTAGCGAACAGAATAATAAAAATCAATAAAGAAATATAAAGTGAGTTAAATTGGAAGAAACATACTTCTTTCTCCTTTTCAGGCCAAGAGAAAACCCAAGGTTGATAAGCAGCGAGATTCGCAGGAAGAACATTTGACCCAGCAATGTAGGGTCCTTTTAGCATTAAAGGAAAAACACACCATTTATCATCTTTGGATTGGCGAGGAGTTGTGTTCTTACCAGAGTGCCAGTCAATATCTTGCATGAGAATTTTGGCTTCGTCAATATTATCTTTCCTTTTTAAGCGAATACCCCAGCGAGTATTCTCTTTCTTCATGGAGATAAGTTCATAGTTCTCAAAGAAATTCGCTACTGTGTATTTCTCAGCAACTATCTCTAGGTTTGCGAATTTAGGATCCCTAAGTTCTTTGGAGTACAGAGATCCTCTACCAGCACCACGATTAGCGAACTCTAGCATCAGACGGATGCAGTCCCCACTCAGTTGGAAGATAGCTCGCGAAAATCCCGAGTGAGAAAGAATTTCATAAAATAAAGGAAGATATGGGTTATAAATAGGAATAGGGAGACCTGCGAGAATCTGACGTAGCGAAATTATGATTGACTGATCATCACAATACTGATCAGAGAAAAGTTTGACAAAAAGAATTGATTTGGCATTTTCACCAGGAATGGTGGAGAGTGTGAAACCTTTATCAGCAAGATCTTTTTGGACATCTTGTAAATTCTTCTCATATCTATGACCACTTGGAGCCATGTTTGAATATAGAGTATAGGAATGAATAAAAAGTAAGAGGATTGAAGGAGGAAAAATTACAGCAGCAGAACTTGCAGAAGAATAACAGAGTTGCAGAGATGAGAGAATAAAAATAGAAGAGAAAGTAAAAAAGAAAAGTGGAAAGAAGAGTAAGAAGAGTATATAAAGGAGATTTTTTTTTACTCGAAGAAATAAACACCATTAAGACGAAGAGACGTGAGCGGTTGAAAAGTAGCGGTTACAGAAGACGTGTCAAGAAACAAATGGAAGAAAGAATACGTGTGATAAATGCAGAATATGAAACGATGAACAACTGCGGCATTTCTCACATCATTCTCTACTTCGCAGAAAAGATATGAGAAGAGGCAAGATGTAGGATCAGAATCTCTCAACAATGATATCTTAGCGAAATTATCAACAACACAACACAACAGCGTCGCAGAACAATTTCAGAAATGATATAATAAACGACGTCAGCTAAAATCATGAGAAAGATGTGATGGTCCTGCGAAAATTAGAGAGTTTGCGAGATTAACATTTGTAAGGTTGCGAGAATGTCGCAAGCCATATTCTAAAATAAATGACAGATTAGCTGTCATCCACTATGTACTTCCCTATAAATAGTCGTTCAGTTGTAAAGGAAAAGGGAGAGATCTTTTTTGAGTAAGAAACAAGTAAATAGGAGAGATAAAGTCTAGAGCAGAGATCATTCTTGATTTCTTTATCTTCTCTCGTAAGAATATTCAAAGGTTGATTAATAAAATTAAGAGTATAAATCTAAAATGAGTTGATTAATAATGAAATCATATGAGGGGTGTAGTGTGGGATTTCCTGCAACTACAGATCTTACATCGATGAAACATTCTTCTTTACTTTTGTGGTTTATCAAGAGGCAGCAAGCTCAATTTTTTGTCACTTACTCGGAATTTCAGGCTTTGGCGTCTTGTAATCATCTTTCGGTCTCTATTAGCTTTATGTGCTCTGATCAGCTCCAATTCTTCGTCTTTCCTCAATTTTTCCTTGTGGTCTTTCCCAGTCCAACATAAGGTTTCCCCAAGTTCTTTAACTACCTTATGCTTCCCTAGCAAAAAGTCTTGATGCAATTTGAATGTTATATCAGTCGCCTGCTCAGAATCACACAAAAAAATATATAAGCATCCGAGAAAAGAGCTGAAGTACAAATGATAGATACAAACTCTAGAACAAGTAGTTTGAGTTTAAAACGACGTCATACCTCCAGTGTTGATTTCCCAATTGTGTATGTAAATGAAATCCTCACCAACTCATGCAGCAGAAATTCCACATGCTCAACCCCGCACCGCACTTTTTTATTAGTGCAGCCATCTAAGGAACCCGAAGACAAAAGATAGAAAATCCAAGTTAACATCAGAATCACCAAAAATCAAAATGCATTCAATGAAAAGAAGAGAAGTGCAAAAACCAAAACTATATACCTTGAGGCTGTATGAAAAAAGCTAGGATTTTTGCAGCCATTTCCTCGACTACTTTTCATGCTTAACTTTCCCACATGTCATAAACACAAGTAAGTCTGAGATACTTTGCAGTGCAAGGAAATCATCCTGAAAAGTAACCCAAAGCAAGCAATAAAAAGTATGGGTTAGTCGCAAAGACAAGTATATCATAAATTAAAAGTGGAGTATGGGTTAGTCCCGTTAAAACGGTCTTTTTCAAAGTTGGGAACACCAACCTGAAGTTGTGCCTGTCGAGAGGGAATCATGATAGAGATGCCTTCAGCAAAGAGCTTTATAGACTCTGGAGTCAATACAATAATCGAATCCCTCTAATGTGGTTGAGGTTTATATATAACTTCCCCTGAGTTAAAATTATACGTGTCCTAGTTGGTTTCGAAAACAACAACAACTTTTTAAGTACAACCCGTAATTGTTTAAGTTTTAGTCCCACAGAGACTAGTTACAGAAGAGGAATGGAAACGAGACAGTATAAAAGGAGAAGTGAAAAGCTAGTCCAAGCATACCTTTCTCGGCCTTTTGGCTAAGATCAAGTGTAGTATCTGTTCTTATCAGTTTAATATCTGATATGCCATCCATCGGATGGCACGATATTAATCTAATTTTTTACATGGGGGAGTTCCCATCATAGCAGCTTGCTGCTGGGGTTCTCACGCGTCGCCTCTGCGTTGCACTACTGCAGAGGCCTGGCGCACCCCCACCAGATCTAAAAACTAAACTTATGCTGAACTACTGCAAACATTATGCTACACAAGACACCACAGCCCCGTACATACTTTTGACCGATACTTACTACTTCTTCTACTAATTTCTTGCGTGCAGCTTCCAAGACTTGAGGCTTTAGAACTAACATCCCTCTCACGATGTCTGCGTTACGAATGATAACCTGTATACCAAGAAAATATAAATTCTGAGTGTTACTTACGCAACAAAGTACATCAAGTAATCCCACAAGAAACCCCTACATGAACATATACAATAACTATAAGTAAGTTTATTTCAGAAAAAAACATATCTAAAACATTAAGATCTTTGATAGGTGGTCTCGAAACCAACATATAACTCCCAATTCTAAGGAAGTATATGAGCGTTGTTCCAAATCCATTGTCAATTTGAGTTAAACTATCTGTTTTCATAATCTCCAGCTTCTGCGAGGATGAAATGTCAATTTGAGAATTTAAGAGAACCCATTGGTGTTCCACGCTGTCCAGCGTTGTGCTCAGTGCAAGAGTGAAATAGCTGCAACAGCTTGTAATGGATCTGAGCACTTGTTAGCCTCAGGAACACAACGCTTTACCAACTTACCGAATTTGAAGGGAATAAATCGTAAGCACATGGGTCATTTTGTATCTCTATGTGTGCTTTCTATATGTAATATTTGGGGATATTTGATTTATATGTAACCCTGCTAGCTAAGGACCGAAAATGAATCAACATAATTAATACCGGTAGTGACAATAATTATATGTATGCACATCACTTCAAATATACGAGTGATGCGAAAACTAATATACGTCTGTCATTTCAAAACAAAAACAAAAACTGCTTCACAAATTGCCGATAAGAAGGAAATAGAAAAACTGCACCAGCCGGGAATTCGAACCCGTGTCTGTACCGTGGCAGGGTACTATTCTACCACTAGACCACTGGTGCGGGATGTCTTAGCTTCCCAACATCCAAAATATCACCAATTAAATTCGAACATCCTCATAAACCACAAAGTTTCTAGCAACTCCAAGTAACCATGGATTTTTCTGACTTCTTCATGAACTATTTGTGGCTAACTACGTGCCCATGTTTCGAATAACCGGATTCAAATTGAATCCTTCTACGGGTTAAGAACAACCCACATTTTCAATACAAGACAATAGAATCAGCTCAAGAGTATTGACCCAAACTCGTAACAATTTCAGCAAACTTAGTGAGAAAGAGGAAATTCTGACAAGTATTAAAATTCTATTTGTTCCCAACACTAAAAGAAACTCTTAACTAAAATACTACGTTCTTCAACATCATATCGTAAAGACAAATACTTAGATACAAGCACAATTTGGGAATCAGAGATTTCACTACTTCTACTATCTGAACAAACTAAAGCAAGCACTTACATAAGAAAGACTGCAAGGGCATCTTGCCAGTCATAAGCAAAAGGAAATACACTACAGACTCGAAACATACATTAAAACTCACCATCTGTATAACTATTCCTTCCCGCAATCGAATAGTTATTTTGCGATTCAGTCACTCAATAGACATACACATCCCGGTTTTGTGTTCCTGTCCTAGCGCTGTTGCCAAATACTAGGCAAGGGGAGGCAATAGAGAGCCAGTATCTTACCCATTCAATAGACAAACCACATTCAAATGAAACAGATTATATTAGTCCCACACTACTTGTGTCCATACAAGAGACGAGAAAGAGATGCTACAAATAGGAGAGGCATTGGAACGTAGAAGCATACTTACCTGGACGGGGTCTATGGATGATCAAGAAGGTCCATGGCCTAGGTTAGCGACCTCCATTGCACACTAAGGAGGGGTGCTTGCCTAAGATCTCCCCACCGAGGGAGAGTCTACGTCATAATTTGTTCCTGAGGGGGTACGCGTCCGCGCGGCCCCTGCCAATTAAACTAAACCTTTCAGCCTTTGCTTCTCTTATGTAAGGGACTAGCAGTGAATCATTTTTCTGTGCTTTGGGTTAATTACAAACTAAGCAATGCCCGCCCTTCATTAAGAAATTATCTCCCTGTAACAGTGAACATATTGAATCTCAAGAACCTGACATTTAGCTCTAAATCACCAAGGAATACTCCCCTTTTCTAGAATCACCAACAACTGGATTATGATTTTATCACACCTTTATAAGCTAACAGCAATATAATTTGCCATCACCTCAGCAATATAATTTGCCACCCCAATACCACCTGAAATCTTAATAAAAGCTCGTCAAGTTGCAGGTGGTAATTGCAAAGTTGTAGCCTAGCAGCCAGTAAATTGCAAAGTTGTAGCAGCAATGAAAGCTCGTCATCCAAAGTTGTAGCCTAGCAGCCAGTATATACGCACAAAACCTCACATCAGGCACTACAGTAAAGAATTCAAGGAGCTGGTAAATAGTTCGATTCCTATTGCAATTCCAAATTCATTGTCATTTCTCGAGATGCCCAGTCATTCACATTGTACCATCTCGAACCAGGCTGTTTACACTCACAACCTATGGTTGTCTTACTAGGCTAATTCTGATATATCCCAATATAGTCTAGAAACATCTCCAGATACATAAGTAGTGTTATCAAACCAAAACCTAATTAAACCTTGATGCAAATTGAATAATATATCAGCCGCCTGCTTGCAATGACATCCACTTTGCTAAGAAGCAGAATATCAAAATTTAAAGCCTTACTCGATTACCCATAAAATCATAGAAAAGTAATAACAATAATACATTGTTCTGTTAGACATAAATTTTCACATAAGAGATGAATAGATTGAGAAGTTAAACATTGTTGTGTTAGCAGGGTTTCTGCGTTCAACATTGTCGTGTATTGTCTTCTTCGCAGAAATTTTATGGTATTTTCCAGCTCAAATTTTCGTCTACACAAAGTAAGCTCGGACTTTCAGCCTTTGGCTTTTCGAAATCTTTCGTCGTCTATTAGCTCTATGTGCTCTAATCAGCTTTAGTTGTTCAACTTGTCCTTGTGGCCTTTTCCATTCCAACATAAGGTCCTCGCAAGTTCTCTAACTACATCATGCTTCCCTTTCAAAAATTCTTGATGCACATTGAATAGTAGATCAGTCGCCTGCTTGGAATTACACAAAAATATATATAAGCATCCGAGAAAAGAGCTGAAGTACAAATGATACAAACTCTAGAACAAGTAGTTTTTAGTTCACCACTGACATAGATACCTCCAGCCTTGATGGATTTTTTGACTCTTGACTGTATGTAAAGGATATCCTCACCAACTGATGCAGTAGAAATTTTACATGCTCAACACTGCAGCGCTCTTTTTTCTTTTTGCCCTCTATGAAACCCGAACACAATAGATGAAAATTTAAGTTAACATCTCAGAAGTTAACCAAAATCAATGCGTACAGTGAGAAGTACAAACCAAAACTACCTTCTGGCTGTATGAAAAAAGCTAGCATATCTGCAGCCATTTTGTCGACCATGTCTTGCTCAACTTTATAACAAAAAAGTTCGAGATACTCTGCCATCCCATTAAAACGGTTTCTTTAAAAGTTTTCAACAGTTACCTCAAGCATTTCCCGTTCAGAGAGAATCATACGAGAGATGCCATCAACACAGAGCGATATAGACTCTCGCGACAATCCAATACTATCTATAAAGTAAAGCAGTTCTTGTTTTTCTTTTTTTGAAATGGGAAGTAGTAGAAGCAGCAGTTTCCCACGGTGAGTCCAACTCCATCTCTTCGGCAGCATCAGCAGTTTCCCACTTGTCTAAGCACTCCATATCTCTAGCAGCAGCAGCAGTTTCCTGCAGATCCCAGTACTCCATAATATCTTCAACCGTACGAGCAGAAGCAGTTTCCTGCTGGTACAAGTACTCCATGTCTTCAGTAGTTTCCTGCTGTTCCAACTTCTCCATATCTTCTTAACCAAAATTTTGAGTTTGAAGAAGAAGAAGACTTAAACTTTGGCTTCTCTATACCCTGCTGATTAAACCACTACTCTTTATCTCCAAGATAATTTCATTCCTTCTGATAATGTTGTATATGTGAAAATATTTGTGTTAGGGTTCATATAGCAGCCTTTGGTTAAGATTACTTCTCCTACAACTAACTTCTGAATACAATCCCAAAAATGTTCTAGAATTGTACTAAATATATATTAAACCCTAAATATTACTCAACTCCGGACCAAAATACCCAAACCAAACCCGGAATCAGCACAGGAGAAAGTCACCCGGTCCAGAGAAGTGGTTGTTGCCTTGTTGGTGTTGCAGGAATGACGGAGCTTTGTGTTCGGGTTAAGGTCTTAAGGGCATCTGTGGAATTTCGATCATGTGATGTGCCAATAATATTTTAGTAAATGAGATATGAAAGAGCAGACTATGCTTTTTATTGATGCAAAACAACAGTACAGACTTGATTCTGAGAACAAAAATTTAGCAATTTTTTTGTCTACACAAAGTAAGCTCGGAATTTCAGCCTTTGGCGTTCTGAAATAGTTCGGTGTTTATTAGCTCTATGTGCTCTTCTAATCAGCTTTAGTTCCTCGTCTTTCATCATCTTCTCGGTTTGGTCTACTCCAGTCCAACTTAAGGTTTTCTCAAGTTCTTTAACTACGTCAATCTTCTCTGGCATAAAGTCTTGATGGAGAGTGAATACTGCATCAATCGCCTGCTTGGAATTACACAAAAATATATAATTAAGCACCTTAAAAAGAGTTGAAGAACAAACGATACAAACTCTAGAAAATAAAGTAGTTTGAAGTTTAAAACGACATACGAACCTCTGGCGCTGATGGATTTTTCTTAATTTTGAATGTAAAGGATATTCTCACCAACTCATACAACAGATATTCCACATGCTCGACACTGCACCGCTCTTTCTTAATGCAGTGCTCTAAGAAACCCAAAAATATAAGATGAAAACTTAAGTTAACATCAGAGAATTAACAAAAATTAAACAGAAAAAATAAATAAAAGAAACTACCTTGTGGCTGTATGAAAAAATCTAGGATTTCTTCAGCCATATACTGGACTATTTCTTGCTTGAATTCCTTACAAGTGTGTCTGAGATTCTCTGCCAACAAACTAAAACGGTCTTTTTTGAAGTTTGCAACAGTCACCACCTGACATTCTTCATCTTGAGAGGAAATCGACATAGAACATGTCATCAGACACGAGCGATATAGAATCTGACGCCAATACAACTTCATCTCTCCAGGAAGCAGCAGGAGCTTCTTCCTGCTGGTCCGACTCCATGGATGGATTCCCTCAACCAAATTTTTGAGTTTGCAGAAGAATACTTAAACGAACACTACCTTTTGTTTACCTTGTAACCTAAACGATTACCTCTCCTCTTTCTCCAACGCAAAGTTCTAATGTTGTATATGTAAAAGTATCTTTGGTTTAGTTATATAGCTCTCCAGGATACTTGTCCTAGTTGGTTTCTACATCCTAAAACAACAACTTGCAAATATACATGGTCACTTGGTCAGGAGCATCTGCGGAATTTGCATAAAAGAGTAATATTATTATTAGCCCATATCTGACCACTCTTACAAGTCAATTCCATCATCAAATGCTCCAATTGATGCAAAATTTGTCCGGTATATATTTAAGGTTCAAGTTTTGTTTTTGTTTGAGTTTAGTTCTGATCTATAGCGGTCATATTAATGTGTAGGAGATGCTGAATATACGTATGCATTTTGATGGTAGGTGGGTTGGAAAATGGAACACGGATACTGTGACCTACAACCTCCAGTCGTGGTCTGTTGGTTATATAAAGGGATGTTTTACTGATATGGATCAAAGAGAGGTTTCTTTCTACAGAAATGCTGCCTCTCCTGGTGTGGTATTTTACGGTTTTGAATTTTGAAACACGGGTCCTGAACTTGGTATGCGCCACTCATGGGGTTGTTTCATCCAGTATCTTGACTTCTGTTCTGCAACAAGTCTAAAATTTGGGAAAATATTCCTTGATGTTCCACCATGATACCAATTCCGTATCAATAATGTTAATCTTAGTGGAAAAGGTATGTGGTGCACATCATTCACCCACAAGCTAGATACTATCAGCGTGCGATACCAACAACCACGGTTGCTTTCAGGAGAGATATAAGCATCCGAAAAAAGAAAAAATATATATCAGTCGCCTGCTTGGAATTACACAAAAAAAAATATATATAAGCATCCGAAAAAAAAAAAAATCAAAAAATTTGGACCATTTCTCGATTTGTGCGTGTCATCCTTGCGCAGGGGCCATGCTAATCTTCTCTGTATCGTTCCAATTTTATCAGATGTCCCCGAAGGGACAAGCTTAAGGGAAAGCTCCGGCTATTTGAACCAATCTCTGTTTGCAAACAAGGAAATGTGGGACTATACAGAACGCGCTAGTCACAGTTTCTGCGTTCCTTTTCTGTAGTCGTTAAGAGTTCGAATCTCTACAGTCACAAACAAGGCACAAGCCTCAATGTTTATGGGCATAGTAGTTCTGTGTAAGATCTGCCTACGGGTTAGAGTCTACGTCATAATTTGTTCCTGAGGGGGTACACGTTCGCACTGCCCCTGCCAATTCCGCTAAGACTAAACCTTGCATCCTTTGCCTTTTCAATTTGACTTGACTTTCTTTTATCATCTGCTAGAACTTGGATTTTCACATTTTTATCACCAGCAGCAAGCAATGCCTTCTTTTAGAAAATTTATTACCCTGTAACAGTGAGCATATTGAATCTCAAGAACTACTTGGTTACATAGAAATCTAATGGAAGTAACAAATATATTACATTGAAAAACTGCTTTCAGTTTACAAACTTCAATAAGCTAGACATAAATTTTCCAACTAATCACTGGTCAATTAAGAGATGAATAGCATTGTTGTGTTAGCAGGGTTTCTGCCTTTGACATTGTCGTGTATTATCTTCTTTGCAGAAATTCACTGGCCTTTGCCAGCTCAATTTTTCGGTCTACACAAAGTAAGCTCGGACTTTCATCCTTCGGCTTTTCGATATCTTTCGTTGTCTATTAGCTCTATGTGCTTTAATCAAAAAAGTCTTGATGCAAATTGAATAGTATATCAGTCGCCTGCTTGGAATTACACACAAAAAAAAAAATATAAGAATCCGAAAAAGAGATGAAGTACAAATATTACAAACTCTAGAACAAGTAGTTTTTAGCTCAAAACTGCCATGGATACCTCCAGGCTTGATGGATTTTTTCCAATTGTGTATGTAAAGGAAATCCTCACCAACTGATGCAGCAGAAATTTCACATGCTCAACACTGCAACGCCTTCTTTTCTTTTTGCCCTCTAAGAAAAGATGAAAATTTAAGTTAACATTAGAACTTAACCAAAATCAATGAAGATACAGTGACAAGTGCAACACCAAATCTACCTTCTGGTCGTATGTAAAAAGCTAGGATTTCTGCAGCCATTTTATCGACTATTTCTTTCTTAACTTGCTCACAAAAACGTCACTCTGCCATCCCTTTAAAACGGTTTGTTTCAAAGTTTTCAACAGTCACCTTAAGCATTTCCTGTTCGGACAACATACCCGAACCCAAATATTAAATTTAGGGATTAATAAGAATCATCAAAGGGAGAGTGGAGATGGAGAATGTTACCATGTCCAGGGAAGTGGTTGTGGCCTTGTTGGTGTTGGAGGAATGAAATTGGAGTACATATATACAAGCAGAGCTTTGATTGCTTGAAATTAACTTTTCTGCATAACCTTTTGATTACTGCTGGGGTTCTCATGCGTTGCACTATTGCAAGGGCCAGGCGCACCTATACCGGTTTCTAAATTTGAACTTTATTGTCATAGTCCCAAAAGCTGCTGCAGTATAACTTTGTGCTCAGATTGTCAAGGAGCTGAGATTTTGGACCCTTGACCATCAAATCACCTGTGCAAGAGTTAAATAGCTGCAATTTCATCTTGTTGTCAGGGAAAGTGAAAAAAAAAATCCTGTCTGGATTTGTGGAAACCAGAAATTCCGAAATTTGTAGACAACAATTAAACTATGATCAGATCGACCATGCTTTTTACTGATGCAAACAACAGTACATACTTGACTTTGAGAACAAACAACAGTACAGACTTGATTCTGAGAACAAAAATTTAGCAATTTTTTTGTCTACACAAAGTAAGCTCGGAATTTCAGCCTTTGGCGTTCTGAAATAGTTCGGTGTTTATTAGCTCTATGTGCTCTTCTAATCATCTCTAGTTCCCCGTCTTTGCTTTTCTTCTCCATGTGGTTTACTCCAGTCCAACTTAAGGTTTCCTCAAGTTCTTTAACTACGTCAATCTTCTCTGGCATAAAGTCTTGATGGAGAGTGAATACTGCATCAATCGCCTGCTTGGAATTACACAAAAATATATAATTAAGCACCTTAAAAAGAGTTGAAGAACAAACGATACAAACTCTAGAAAATAAAGTAGTTTGAAGTTTAAAACGACATACGAACCTCTGGCGCTGATGGATTTTTCTTAATTTTGAATGTAAAGGATATTCTCACCAACTCATACAACAGATATTCCACATGCTCGACACTGCACCGCTCTTTCTTAATGCAGTGCTCTAAGAAACCCAAAAATATAAGATGAAAACTTAAGTTAACATCAGAGAATTAACAAAAATTAAACAGAAAAAATAAATAAAAGAAACTACCTTGTGGCTGTATGAAAAAATCTAGGATTTCTTCAGCCATATACTGGACTATTTCTTGCTTGAATTCCTTACAAGTGTGTCTGAGATTCTCTGCCAACAAACTAAAACGGTCTTTTTTGAAGTTTGCAACAGTCACCACCTGACATTCTTCATCTTGAGAGGAAATCGACATAGAACATGTCATCAGACACGAGCGATATAGAATCTGACGCCAATACAACTTCATCTCTCCAGGAAGCAGCAGGAGCTTCTTCCTGCTGGTCCGACTCCATGGATGGATTCCCTCAACCAAATTTTTGAGTTTGCAGAAGAATACTTAAACGAACACTACCTTTTGTTTACCTTGTAACCTAAACGATTACCTCTCCTCTTTCTCCAACGCAAAGTTCTAATGTTGTATATGTAAAAGTATCTTTGGTTTAGTTATATAGCTCTCCAGGATACTTGTCCTAGTTGGTTTCTACATCCTAAAACAACAACTTGCAAATATACATGGTCACTTGGTCAGGAGCATCTGCGGAATTTGCATAAAAGAGTAATATTATTATTAGCCCATATCTGACCACTCTTACAAGTCAATTCCATCATCAAATGCTCCAATTGATGCAAAATTTGTCCGGTATATATTTAAGGTTCAAGTTTTGTTTTTGTTTGAGTTTAGTTCTGATCTATAGCGGTCATATTAATGTGTAGGAGATGCTGAATATACGTATGCATTTTGATGGTAGGTGGGTTGGAAAATGGAACACGGATACTGTGACCTACAACCTCCAGTCGTGGTCTGTTGGTTATATAAAGGGATGTTTTACTGATATGGATCAAAGAGAGGTTTCTTTCTACAGAAATGCTGCCTCTCCTGGTGTGGTATTTTACGGTTTTGAATTTTGAAACACGGGTCCTGAACTTGGTATGCGCCACTCATGGGGTTGTTTCATCCAGTATCTTGACTTCTGTTCTGCAACAAGTCTAAAATTTGGGAAAATATTCCTTGATGTTCCACCATGATACCAATTCCGTATCAATAATGTTAATCTTAGTGGAAAAGGTATGTGGTGCACATCATTCACCCACAAGCTAGATACTATCAGCGTGCGATACCAACAACCACGGTTGCTTTCAGGAGAGATATAAGCATCCGAAAAAAGAAAAAATATATATCAGTCGCCTGCTTGGAATTACACAAAAAAAAATATATATAAGCATCCGAAAAAAAAAAAAATCAAAAAATTTGGACCATTTCTCGATTTGTGCGTGTCATCCTTGCGCAGGGGCCATGCTAATCTTCTCTGTATCGTTCCAATTTTATCAGATGTCCCCGAAGGGACAAGCTTAAGGGAAAGCTCCGGCTATTTGAACCAATCTCTGTTTGCAAACAAGGAAATGTGGGACTATACAGAACGCGCTAGTCACAGTTTCTGCGTTCCTTTTCTGTAGTCGTTAAGAGTTCGAATCTCTACAGTCACAAACAAGGCACAAGCCTCAATGTTTATGGGCATAGTAGTTCTGTGTAAGATCTGCCTACGGGTTAGAGTCTACGTCATAATTTGTTCCTGAGGGGGTACACGTTCGCACTGCCCCTGCCAATTCCGCTAAGACTAAACCTTGCATCCTTTGCCTTTTCAATTTGACTTGACTTTCTTTTATCATCTGCTAGAACTTGGATTTTCACATTTTTATCACCAGCAGCAAGCAATGCCTTCTTTTAGAAAATTTATTACCCTGTAACAGTGAGCATATTGAATCTCAAGAACTACTTGGTTACATAGAAATCTAATGGAAGTAACAAATATATTACATTGAAAAACTGCTTTCAGTTTACAAACTTCAATAAGCTAGACATAAATTTTCCAACTAATCACTGGTCAATTAAGAGATGAATAGCATTGTTGTGTTAGCAGGGTTTCTGCCTTTGACATTGTCGTGTATTATCTTCTTTGCAGAAATTCACTGGCCTTTGCCAGCTCAATTTTTCGGTCTACACAAAGTAAGCTCGGACTTTCATCCTTCGGCTTTTCGATATCTTTCGTTGTCTATTAGCTCTATGTGCTTTAATCAAAAAAGTCTTGATGCAAATTGAATAGTATATCAGTCGCCTGCTTGGAATTACACACAAAAAAAAAAATATAAGAATCCGAAAAAGAGATGAAGTACAAATATTACAAACTCTAGAACAAGTAGTTTTTAGCTCAAAACTGCCATGGATACCTCCAGGCTTGATGGATTTTTTCCAATTGTGTATGTAAAGGAAATCCTCACCAACTGATGCAGCAGAAATTTCACATGCTCAACACTGCAACGCCTTCTTTTCTTTTTGCCCTCTAAGAAAAGATGAAAATTTAAGTTAACATTAGAACTTAACCAAAATCAATGAAGATACAGTGACAAGTGCAACACCAAATCTACCTTCTGGTCGTATGTAAAAAGCTAGGATTTCTGCAGCCATTTTATCGACTATTTCTTTCTTAACTTGCTCACAAAAACGTCACTCTGCCATCCCTTTAAAACGGTTTGTTTCAAAGTTTTCAACAGTCACCTTAAGCATTTCCTGTTCGGACAACATACCCGAACCCAAATATTAAATTTAGGGATTAATAAGAATCATCAAAGGGAGAGTGGAGATGGAGAATGTTACCATGTCCAGGGAAGTGGTTGTGGCCTTGTTGGTGTTGGAGGAATGAAATTGGAGTACATATATACAAGCAGAGCTTTGATTGCTTGAAATTAACTTTTCTGCATAACCTTTTGATTACTGCTGGGGTTCTCATGCGTTGCACTATTGCAAGGGCCAGGCGCACCTATACCGGTTTCTAAATTTGAACTTTATTGTCATAGTCCCAAAAGCTGCTGCAGTATAACTTTGTGCTCAGATTGTCAAGGAGCTGAGATTTTGGACCCTTGACCATCAAATCACCTGTGCAAGAGTTAAATAGCTGCAATTTCATCTTGTTGTCAGGGAAAGTGAAAAAAAAAATCCTGTCTGGATTTGTGGAAACCAGAAATTCCGAAATTTGTAGACAACAATTAAACTATGATCAGATCGACCATGCTTTTTACTGATGCAAACAACAGTACATACTTGACTTTGAGAACAAACAACAGTACAGACTTGATTCTGAGAACAAAAATTTAGCAATTTTTTTGTCTACACAAAGTAAGCTCGGAATTTCAGCCTTTGGCGTTCTGAAATAGTTCGGTGTTTATTAGCTCTATGTGCTCTTCTAATCATCTCTAGTTCCCCGTCTTTGCTTTTCTTCTCCATGTGGTTTACTCCAGTCCAACTTAAGGTTTCCTCAAGTTCTTTAACTACGTCAATCTTCTCTGGCATAAAGTCTTGATGGAGAGTGAATACTGCATCAATCGCCTGCTTGGAATTACACAAAAATATATAATTAAGCACCTTAAAAAGAGTTGAAGAACAAACGATACAAACTCTAGAAAATAAAGTAGTTTGAAGTTTAAAACGACATACGAACCTCTGGCGCTGATGGATTTTTCTTAATTTTGAATGTAAAGGATATTCTCACCAACTCATACAACAGATATTCCACATGCTCGACACTGCACCGCTCTTTCTTAATGCAGTGCTCTAAGAAACCCAAAAATATAAGATGAAAACTTAAGTTAACATCAGAGAATTAACAAAAATTAAACAGAAAAAATAAATAAAAGAAACTACCTTGTGGCTGTATGAAAAAATCTAGGATTTCTTCAGCCATATACTGGACTATTTCTTGCTTGAATTCCTTACAAGTGTGTCTGAGATTCTCTGCCAACAAACTAAAACGGTCTTTTTTGAAGTTTGCAACAGTCACCACCTGACATTCTTCATCTTGAGAGGAAATCGACATAGAACATGTCATCAGACACGAGCGATATAGAATCTGACGCCAATACAACTTCATCTCTCCAGGAAGCAGCAGGAGCTTCTTCCTGCTGGTCCGACTCCATGGATGGATTCCCTCAACCAAATTTTTGAGTTTGCAGAAGAATACTTAAACGAACACTACCTTTTGTTTACCTTGTAACCTAAACGATTACCTCTCCTCTTTCTCCAACGCAAAGTTCTAATGTTGTATATGTAAAAGTATCTTTGGTTTAGTTATATAGCTCTCCAGGATACTTGTCCTAGTTGGTTTCTACATCCTAAAACAACAACTTCTACATATATAGAGTCAGGGGCATCTGGAGAATTTCCAAAAAGACTATTTTTAGTAGGAGTGCAAGAAAAACACATTTAGTGAGCTTAGCTATGTTTAAACTTCTTGGCTCCGCTTCTTTGTTTTAGTTATCGAAAATCACAAGTTACCACAATTAAATAGCTTGAAATCAATTCCCATCTTGTATTCTTTCTCCGATTCTCTAATATTCAGCAATTGTATGAGCAAAAACCTCATTGTTTGCTCTTTCCTCTGTCAGTTGACATATGATGGTTGGCATGTTCCTTGCCACTGACTTGCGTGTATGTTTGTCTGTCTGTCTGTCGAGGCTATTAGAACTTCAACGCGTGGAGAAGGCTATCATTGAGAAATCACTTATGGAGTTGTTTCATCCAGTATTTTGATTAATCTGCAAAGGCTTTTTTTTTGCAACTGACACGGAATATGGAAGTATTGGATACATTGTTCAGAACATTAGGCACCACATGATTATGTGAGCTTAAATAGAGTTGCAGACTTATTTCTAAAATTTGAGAAATCCTCCTTAATGATCTAGCATGATATCTGTAGTTGTAAAATCTAACAACCACACCCAAAGAAATCTACACCTAAAATGAAGATCTACTCAACAAATAAGAGATGGAGTGTATCGAAATAAACATGGACACAAGAGTTTTTACGTGGTTCGGCCATTAATGAATCCTACGTCCACGGTGTTCCACTAAGATTGGTGGTGTTACAATTCGGTGTTACATACAAACTCCATTAAATGGGATCGGAGTTGTTGTTGAGCTCTAGGTTGTGGGAGGGAGGAGAAGCTCATCCCTACAAACATCTCTCTCTTTCCCTTATAAAGGGTAAAGATACAATAGTGCCCTTAGGGATGACTAGTTAGGATAAGATCTAGTGAGAGGACCTTATTCCCTAAAAACAGTTGTATCAAACTAAGCTACTTCTATCCTAATTTCTCGACACGTGTTCCTAAGATTTTTTGCCACTACATTTATGCCCCTTTTCTTGAGGTTTGATCGGAGAGCAATCCTTAAGAAAATCCTTTGGATCATGCATTCGCGTTGTTGTTGTTGTTGTTGTTTTTCCTTTGATACTTCTTCTTCGGGCCTTGACTTAATGATTCTCTGTCAACTGCTTGCTAGTGGCTACTTGGGATTTTTGTTGGTCTTCTAGTTGTTGAAACATGGGCCTGGGGTAGCATGTCTTTGGACCAGGTGAACCTCACTATTTTCTGTCCCGGTCGATATGTGCTTCCCGATCTATACATTTCAATCGCGTTCGTTGTTGTAGTACTTTTTTCCTCTTTAATCAGTCCTGGCTAGGTTTTCCAAAAATTTGGAGGCGAACCCAAATTTCATTGAGGTGGATGATCGGCTCGGAGTCGAATGTCTCGTACTTCAAAAGATCTTTGTCCAGGTGGTTCTATAGCGCACAACTCTGGTGGAAACACGCATCTGCAGTAGAGGCATCACAAGCTTGAATCTAACTGGCACAAGTAATGTTTTTTTGGTAACAATGGTTTCTGATCTTGTTTACAATGATGTCTGGGAGTGACAACCGAATACGGATGGATTATTCACGGCTCAAAGAAACTATCCAACTGTGCCATACTTTGGTGATGAGCTCTCTTGGTACTGCTGACTATCGCTTCGACTTATATTCTTGTTGAGAATTTCTGATGTTGAGTTGCTATTTTTGATTTTAAGTGACTTCCTTTTCTGATACGAGTCTTGTGGTGTCTTCCTCTATTGTGGGTCCTTTGTTGGGGTAAGTTGATAATTCGGCTGAATGGCGCCTCGGATGTACTTTGCATTGAGTTGTATAACTTTACATTGTTGTTGAAGGAACTGAGCAGAAGAATACAAACTGCGACTGCAGTATGCATACTTGCCCCTATTCTTGTGCGAAGTTTCAAATCCATTAAAGGCTGCTGATTGTTGTCGTCGTGTTGTGACATTCTTCGTAGCTCTGCTGCCATCGTGTTGTACTGTGTAGTCTTAGCTAACAGTTGTGAACTGAACCATGACCTCTGCCCCGAACTATCAGTCTCCCTTAGTAATCGCCGCTCACTTCGGGTCTGATTGCTATTCTTTCGCCTGAAGTATATATGCAGCATTCCCGAACTGACTAGACTTTGGACAATCTGTTCATGCACTCATCATGTTCGAAGTTGTTGTGTTTCTCCTTGGTGGTCTATGCTCAAAATTTTACTGGTTCAGCGGGCATCAGTTCTTGTCGAATTGTAGTAGAAACTCTCTAGACGGACACGGGTTGTTGCTGCTTACGAGGACAAATTACAATTTCTATATCTCAAGTACGATGCAAAAGTCAAACCTTTGTTGTTAGCATAAACATCACAGTGAATCGACCCATGTTACTATTCAGTTAGCTGAAAATGAAAAGGAAATGGGAGGGATATAGGCTTAGCACCTTAATTCTATCATTTTTCTGGTCGAACTTGTTTCCATACGACTCAAAGGATGTGACCGATTGTTCCCGTACTCGCGATGTTACTCACTAAGCATGCTCATGGCATGAATCAGCAAAACATTTTTGGTCTAAAGTGAAAAGAAGCATGCAAGTTATGGCATATCAACATGGTTGTAGAGTGTTAGGGTTTATCCTAGTCTTTCCAATTATGCAAACAACCATTGAACTACGCAGTATAACAATTTCTAAAAATAGATGATACTTAGCTGTTTTTCGAAACCGACTGACTGTCTTGGCGTCCCCAGTTTGCTTCAAAGCATGATGAGGGTATTCTCGTGTCGCTCCTGCAAAGCACTTTTATTGCATCGATCTTGTATCTATCTGATTGTTGTCGAAGGGACTGCGCAAAGGAATACAATCTGCTTCATCCTAGTACGCGTACTTGCCCCCATTCGTTTGCGGATTCTCGAGACAACAATTGTGCCCCTATGCCCCAGACTAGCTCTCGTCCTTAGTTTCCATGTCTTTCTTCTCGCCCAAATATGTGCATCCAGATCTGTGCACAAAATACGTAAGCTCCTGCAATGCGCGAGGGCTAGTGACAACTATATCAAATAGCAAAAATCATCATGTTTGGTACAAACGATATCACATTCGTAATTCGCAATAAAACATGTGATAGCGGTCTGTCAAATGAGCTACGAAGCACACATGTTTGTTTTAGCACTATTAGAACGAGCAATCAGTTGAGATTTTATAGTGGCCGATGATGAACCGAAATGTGTGGATGACATGTCCCCTTTAGTTAAAACAACTTGCAGTCTTGGGGATAGGCGATACTTAGCTTGTTTTTTCGGTGATAGATTTTGGTTTTGCTGCTGGCGATGAAGTCCATAAGTTCCTTTTTTTCGACCTGGCAAGTCCCGATACTTGGGCGCATTGTTCTATTGTACTTTGGAATGGTGTGGAAGGCTAGCTGCAGGCTCTACTCGTACATTACTCGCCTCATAACCGGACTATATAGTTACTTGTGATCTTGTTTGCTGCCAGTGATGTCGACACAGTATGGTTTGTTGCTGCAACTTCTTGCTTGATTCATAAACTCGGGAGACTCCGTGATCTCATTGCATCCTTCATCTCACTGCAACTTTCATTTGGTTGGTGATCTCGGTCTGTAACTTTTGCTGTTCACGATTCTCGACTAAGATAGTTACTCTTCTTATCTTCCATGTCCCTGTATGTAGTCTCCTCTGTTCGTGTTACCCTGACATACCTTTGGTTTCCATCGACCATTCCTCTGTGCGTTTGATTTTGTCCATCATGTATCTTCCGTGCACACCATTTAGCCTCCATGTGATATTTAGCTCAGTTTGTGTTAGCTTGCTGATGACCGATTAGAAGCCGCCTCTGTTACTGTTGTCTTACAAATACGATGTACTTATATTATTCAAGTCTCCCACGCTGATGACCCGACAGATCCGTCGTCCCGATTGTGTTTCCCCTTTCATGTATAACCGCTCGTAGTTTTAGCATACATATTTTCCTGCAATACTAATCATTTCAGAGTAGGCATTAGTTAATATTCCATATCTGTCGAACACACTCAACATGGAGGGTCATCGGGCCCAATGCCATGTTCCGATTGAGGTATCTCATCACTATCTTTTAGATTCAGTGGAAGTTTATTAGTCGTTCCAAGTTGCTAGGCCCGATGGTCCCGAGTGGTTATCGACCAACCATCTCGGGCAAGTGGTCACGACCACTTGCGATGGGGGTAACCTGTCAAGTGTAAGTAGGTTAGCTGGATGAGAAGAAATCGTATCTTAACAGTCTTTGGTAACTGGCTTCCAACCACCAGAACCCTTAGGCTACCTCGACACTTGCACACTGCCACTGTCCCGAGTATCGAATAGCCAGTCCACTGTAAGCCACCTCGGCACTTCTACACTGGCGTCGCCCCGAGTAAGAATGACCATTAGTCGCTCATGTCTTATTTCCTACCCCTCGTGGTTTTAAATAAATAAATGACAAGTTAGCTCCTGGCTCGTCCAGGGCTCTTATATCACCTCGAATCATTCTGTTTGATGACCCGAGTACGAATGACCTGTGTGTTACAGTACGCTAACAACCCAAGGCGTCCCCCAGGTTATTATTTTCCAAAGCCTGTGTAGTCTAAGTTGGAGTCAGAAGTCTTAGACCATCTCGGGCCATTCCGTTTGATGACCCAAATATGAATGGTATATCGCTGCGTTTATCATACCATCGCCTTACCGATATACGTTTCATGCAGTACACTATGTTCCACGGATATTCAATTTCGGTCCCGTTTCGTTGCCACGATTTGTGAGTTCTTTCCTTGATCTTGGAGTTATCAGTTATCTCCCGAAGAATGCCTTCATTCTACTGTTTGTCCCAATTTTTCCGTTTCACGCTTCGCCCTGACTATACGCTTTGTGTTAGGATTGACAGAGTCCTGCATTGCATCCGTAGTAGATTGTTGTTGGCAAGGTGAGATATTGTATCACTTGTAGTCAGGCTTGGTGTGTTCATGTACAAAGGTTTCGATGGGCAAACAGTCGTGATATTTCCCGAGGTTGTAGTCGGCCGTTGCAGTGAGGTAATCGATTCCGTACTGATGATGCCCGAGATGATTTACTGTCCATTGATCTAGGGTATGCCCAAGTTGTTTCATGTTTTCCCGGAATGACTTGCTCCCGATTCGTTGAAACGGAAAGGAAGTAGTCGTGAGTTGGTTCTCTGGAGAAGCATTTGCTCCTTGTCCGTTCAGCGTCACACACTATAGGAATGTCTCAGTCACACGTTGCTCCAAGTATCGCCAAATCTCCCACGCCTGTAGACTAATTGGGTAGAGAAGTGATTGCTGCTATTTGGGCTCACGACCATTCCAAGATCGATGCTCACCATCATGTCACCGTTGTATCTCGCCCGATTAACTCAAAGGTCCATGTGAATTCCAGTTATAAGTTAGCAACTACAAAGAAAGTCTTGACCCTTGAAATGAAATTCTCAACAATTTCTGAAGCTCTTTGCTGGACTCGTCATGTGGTTTCACTCAGCGCCTTCTCAAGAGTTTTTGCAGACGTTACTCAAGCTATCAGCAATTAAAGATCTAGAGACAGGAGGGAAAGGATTCTCCCCTTTCTTAGGTGTCGCTCGTAAGTTGATGAGCCTTGCAAGCTGGAATCGACAATGTGATCAGTCCGAGTTGACTCCTATCCCAATGATTATTCGCAACAAAGGAGTGTTCACTTCTAGGACCATAAGTGTATTGGCTATTCCCCGACTCGAGTAAGCGCAGCAGCTTGGTATATTGCTTTGTCCCGAGATGACTGATTGTTGTTCATAGTCCGCCTGGCATAAAATAGTAAATCCCGATGAAGTGAACTGGGTCATTCTACCGTGTTATTCATCGTGCAAATTCTTCAAGCGATCAGGGTCTCCTTATTTGGATTTTCGGTCCTCCAATAGTGGCTAGTCATGGTAGGATTATATCGCTACGACAATAATGCACAGGAGTAAGTTAAATGCATGTATGTATGAACCCCTTATCATGTCTAATAACAACATGCTAATAACGTTTTTGTACCCTTGAAACAGAACTAAAAGGTGTGTGTGACAATATCATACTAAGTTGCTTGCAAAATTCTTAAGTTCAATTTAATGAGATCTCAAGGGTTATGCACATTCATTTAGAGTATATCATGTAAGCAGTAACCGAAAGGAATCAAAAGATAAGAGAAGAAAAGTGTCTCGTCCAGTTTGTCGTTTCAAGACAAGCTCATCTAGAGCTGAGGCCCGAGGAGGTCTGAGAAATCCTTGACTTGTCATATGTGGAGCTGCCCTGATTTCATTGGTGCCATTCATGAGAGAAATATTACTGCGAGATTTTGTGTGCTGGGATGTGTTAGTTGAGAGAAGTGTTCTCAGTTATCGCCCGAAGACGATGAGTGCCCGATATGTGCTGGTCACAAATGTTTCTGGATGGAATCCGAGTGGATTGTATGTGCCCCGATGTGATCTGGCGCGAGTGGTTGCAGCTTGAGATACTACTTCCTTCCTTTCCGAGTTGATTGACCTGAACAATTTGTTCCAAGATAGCTTCCTTAGACGAAATGATGTTTCATGAGAAGGCTAATATGGTTAACTCCAAGATGGTTGGTCTGAAGTGATCGTCTAGGATCTTCCAACATAATCTCACTGAAGGGTCAATATTCGATCTATCATCATTTTTTATCGTTTCAAAGAAGTAATTGACGTTGCTGCGACTCATAACTATCCATGGGGTTAACATCCGCCACCGCGTAGCTGCCTCATTCAGTTTCATGATTCTAGTAGGTTCTCCCGATATAACTTTGTAGTTGAGTTATGATGTCCGGCGTTGGTTAAAGATGGAGTCTGAAGCGTTCTTGAGATGATGATTCAAGGTGATCTGATACAGGAAGCGTATGTGAGTCCGAGTTAATCGTGTATGCAGTTCTTCTCCCAATGATGGGTAGTGGCCAGAAGCTGATGAGACCCGAACTAAAGGTTGTATGGAGGAGTGCAGAAGGTATATTGATCCGAGACAGATGATCCAAAGTGATTATTCATAATGGTATCTTCCCGAGCTAATTTCTCCAGAGATGATTTCACTCCTTTCACCATCTTCTGCAACAAGAAGTCAGGCAAGTGAGCACCCAAGGTAAACCTAAGCCAAATGTACTATTGGCGACATGATCTGTTTCCTCCAAATCAGGCCAAAACATTACTTAACGTTTTATTAAATAACTTGAGGAAAACAAGCTTTGTCAATTAATGAAAAAATCCAGTTTGGACTGGTCGTTAGCCTTTGAATGTTTAACCTATCGTAACAGATGAATTCAAATGTTAAGCGCTCTGTAATGAGCTAAGTGTTTGAGGGTGACGGTACTTAGCTATCAATCCTGACAGTTGAGAGTAGATATCATCTACAAATTACGACACGATCCACATGTCCGAGGTGGCCTGGTCAGAGAGTATTGTTTCGTTTCCATGAGTAAAGTTGCCCCTCCGTTGGAGTCTATGTCATCGCCTGAGGCTCGTGTTCATGCTGTCAATATCATTCTGCTTCTCGGTTGATACTCGGGACTGGGTTTATGCACCTGCGACTTTCAATTCGGATAAGTAGCAGTTTTTTTTTAATTAAATGACCCCATTAGATGTCATTGTCGTGGATGCTCTGGTTAAGGTATAATTCTAACAACACATGATTATTAAGATAAGCGACATGTTCAAGTAAAGTGACAGTACATTGAAGAATTAAGCCTGGTGACAATCTAAGTGGTTAAGGTGACGGATTTAGGCAATCGGATTAATGGGTCACCAAGGATTCAAATGCAATTTCAGGCTCAATCGAGAGATAATGAGATTACTCAAAATGAAAGGCCCAAATTCAAAATGAAAGGCACAAATATAGATGAATGTCCCGATGAAGTTGAACCAACTCAATTTTCATGAGCCGAGTCTTCTGCACGAGTTAATCTGAAGTATCGGTCCCGTCCGATATGGTTCACATTTCCCGACATGAGGTGATCTGACCCGAGATAGGCGTTGTAAGTAAAAAGGGGTATGGTCGATATGGGTAACTCCGACCTGTCGCTTTGGTATCTTCCCGATGTTGACTGGCACGAGATGATTTTGAGCCGAGTAAGTTGACTGATTCCCCCCGATGTGGAATTACACGAGACTGAGTTGCCGCCAATGAACCTAGAGGTGACAGAACATCTAAGGTTAGAACAGCCAAGATTTGATCGAACGGTAACCTTAGGTCCCAATGATGATCTCTTCCGAAACTGAGTTCTGAGACCCGATTAATCTGATGATGGTGCCATGAATTTTGATCGCCTAAAAACAGAATTCAATAAACTCTTGTGACCAAACCAAAGATACGTTTTACTGAAGTAGCCGAGCCCGACGCTGATTGCAATTTATGATCTTGAATTCATCCGAGGTGAAGATAGACGAGGTGGTTATAAGCTATGTCCAAAGTTCTTCATTCCATGTAAGTCCAAAACTGTTGTTTCAGCTGGAGTTGGCAGGCGAATCTAGTGTACCGGCAAGGTTACGATACTTGAACTAATTGATCTGAGCTCGGTCCAACTGTGGCAGTTTTTCCCATGACGATTTCCTTTGAGATTGAGTTGGTAAATCTCGATTAAGTTAGTGGTGATTTCACAAATTTGATCTTCCTGTAACTCCCGATGGCTAAGGCAAGAGGCGATACCCACATCATGGTTAAGAGAATCCTTGTACCAACAAATCAATTAAGTGAATAACCGAGAAGAGCAACTAAATCATTCGATTCAAGACATAAGATATAAAAGCCTCGGCTAAAACGAATCGGAAAACTCCCCAAATCATCTAAAGATTTCGTTATTCAAAATTTTCACAATAGCTTAAATGGGTTTGTAAAACAAGATCTGCTGATGGCGAATTTCCCATCAAAACATAAATCGAGCACAGGTTTTGAAAGAAAATCCAATTTTTTCTCAAGAACAAACCCTAGGTTTCACAAAATGCCTTTTGAGAATATTTTAACTTGAGATATTCAAATCTCAATGTTTAAGAACAAGATAAAAGAGGAGATAAGGAAGAAGATTCGTCCTGTTTCGATTTGTTCTTTGTTGACGGTATCTCTGTTTCCAATCTGGTTTAATTTCTCTCCATACTCGTCCCTGCTTTCACATACAGAACTTCCGATGTTTCTCTCCAGATGTTTCTGTTGTTTGATGTCTAAAGATTGCTCTTTCTGGAAAAAGTTCCATATTTACCCCTCACACTTCAGTCTCTCCGTTATTCAGTAGATCAGTACTCACTTCCCTCAAACTACTTCAAAACCAAAAGTTGCAGAAGAAGACTCTCGGTCCCCTTAGTCGGCGCCAGAATGTAGTTGCTAAAATCTAACAACCACACCCAAAGATATCTACACCTAAAATGAAGATCTACTCAACAAAGAAGAGATGAAGTGTATCGAAATAAACATGGACACGAGAGTTTTTACGTGGTTAGGCCATTAATGAATCCTACGTCCACGGTGTTTCACTAAGATTGGTGGTGTTACAAAATCGGTGTTACATACAAACTCCATTAAAAGGGATCGGAGTTCTTGTTGATCTCTAGGTTGTGTGAGGGAGGAGAAGCCCATCCCTACAAATATCTCTCTCTTTTCCTTATAAAGGGTAGGGATACAAATCAAGTTACAATAGTGCCCTTAGGGCTGACTAGTTAGGATAAGATCTAGTGAGAGGACCTTATTCCCTAAAAACAGTTGTATCAAACTAAGCTAATTCTATCCTAATTTCTCGACACGTGTTCCTAAGATATTTTGCCACTACAATATCAATAATGTTAATCTTATTATTACATCATTCATCCACAAGCATGGTTACCTCCAGAAGAGATTTGTTCCTTAAATATCCAGTAGAGCTTCCATACCTTACACCAGGAAGTTGATAGAGCAGTTTTACCTCTGAAGATTAGAAGAATTCTTCACCATGTCCTTGACTCAAAATTGCTTTGTCAAGAACTGATAAGATGACTCCAAAATAAAAGAAAAACACAGTGATTGATGTAGAACGAATCCCATCCAGTCGATCATGTGTGTAAAAGAGAGAAATCATAAAAGAAAAATATCACATTCCTAATTTGAGAGTCATTTTAGGACTCCAAAATTTCACTTGTCCCTGTGCTCGGGAGGAAAGTTAAAAGTTTAAACAGACAGAGATGATAGTTTGTCCCACATCGAGCACATTACTCATTTGCCTTTGATTTATATTCAACGGGCTCAGCTTGAGTGGCAACGGAGGAAGCGTACAGGATCTGAAGTTTCATTGCGTAGTTCGCCTCCTTGCGAGGATTCTCAGCGACCAGGCTTTGCATGTGCCAGCAATCATGCGAAACCAACTTTTTTATTTTTTGGCAAAAATCAAAAATAAAAAGTGAAGCTGATTTCTGCACAGTAAAATAGGTAATCTTTCACGTTTGTAGTTGTAGTATTTCTAAATTTTCTGAATGTCCTGGCATAGCTAGTTATTTCTGACTCTCCTGGCATAACTTAGGACTAGGAGAATATTTATGAATTTCATGGCATAACTTAGGTGTCTTTGTCCGAAAAATTTCAGAAGATACCACTTTGAGTTAGGAACAATTTCTAATTCACCTTAAAAACTTAAAAACCGAATTGTTAGGATAAGAAATTTCAGGCTCGTAGTTTCAGCCTCATGCAGTTGCAGAACATCCTCCTCACTGGTTTTGATGGAGTGCCCATTGTCAGGTTTATACTCTTACATCGCTTTGGCTTGCCATATTTTGAACAAGGAAGAGTTGATGGTTCGTTGGTGCAATCAGTTTTTTGGGACTATATCGTGAGGATGCGTCTCTTGAAAAGTGCTATGATGCTGACAACATCTGCTTGGAAACTGTTGGAAGGTGTATGTGCATGCAGAATTGCAATGAATACAGATTTTATCGGTATAGTTTCATCGTGTACCTTAATCGATCTTGTAGGATCAGAATCTCACAACAATGATATCTTAGCGAAATTATCAACAACACAACACAACAGCGTCGCAGAACAATTTCAGAAATGATATAATAAACGACGTAGCTAAAATCATGAGAAAGATGTGATGGTGATAGACACATTTTTGTGTCTATATTGCACTCAATGCCTCTATTGTTAGTGCTCGATTTTTGTACTAATTTTGATGCTTTGTGTGTGTTGTAGTTGTTTTTGGAGAAATACACTTGTGTGGAAAAAGTAGGCACCCTCAATTTGGATAAGGGGCACCTCAGTTGGGTACATGCTATTTGCACCCCCAGTTTGGTTAGGGGGACACTATCTTCAACATTTCAAAAATTCTTTTTGGCGGGAAAATTTTATTCTCAACTGTGTAACTTTCGATCGATTCTTGAAGGAGTTCTGGGTAGACTAAAGGGCTGAAACTTAATGGGTAGACGTGATATGTCATAACAAAGATGGTATGGGTGTTTGTTTCGATCAAATTTGGCTGAAAAATCCATGAGAAGAAATCAGGGCAGCACGTGCATGAGAGGGACAGTTCACGGGATTACATGAGTTTTGGAGAATTTAAATGTGTTCTGCTCATGTATGATGATTCTAACAACACTTTGAACCTTGAAAAAGATAAATGAAGAGATTTTGCAGCTGTAGAAACGCGTGAGAAGCTAAATCAGGGAAGAAAATATTCCCAAAATATTTTCTTTACTGCCCGAGTTCAATGCAGAATATTGAGAATCATGGCGTGATTAAATGAGTCTAAGGAGTATAAATAGGTGGATGGGATCATAGAGAAGGGGTGTCGAGAGTCTGGGGGGCTGAGGAGAGCCAGAGAAGAAGAAATTCGAGTTTTCCCAAACTCGGTTTCTGCTGCTGCTACTGATGAACATGAAGAACACGAAGAACGGACCATCCAAAGACCGTCGTTTTCCAACAGTAACAACGACTCACAGCCGTGGGTCGTACATAAGAGGCAGATTTATTTGTCAGCATTTGCGACACAGAGCCGTGGGTCTTAGAGAAACAGTATCAGTGACACATATTGTGGGTCGTAGTTCTCTGGTTTGTAACAAATATAATTTTTACAAACCTGGTTTTGAATTATTTTTCCATTTTCATCATTTGTAAACACCCTTTGAGCAATAATAATTATTTTTGAGCGTGTTTCCAACATGATGAGCGGCTAATTCTCCCACAACCAAGGCAGTGAGGAAGCTATTTACGCATGAATAATTGGTAACTATTTTATTTTCTCTAATATTTAATTATAATTCACTCAATCACTGTTTTGCAGAGTTTTAAATTGTTTGCGTAGTTTGTCTAATCAGTTGTGATTCAATTAGATAGGTTATGCTTTGTTTACATAGTTTATGCTTAAGGGATACAATTGATGTTTGAGAATTTGCTTGATTATTAGTGAGTTAAGATATAAATAACTTAAAAGATAATTAGAGTTTTGGATTATTTACCATCGTTAATTCATGTGTAATAGTAGAATCAGTGTCTTGGTTATTTTCTCATACCTCTCGCCCACTTTGTTAATATTTTTGTATATAATTTTATTAAATCTTTAAATTTAATCTTCACAAGTCCGAGAGTTTGAACCTCATTACTACAACAACAATCAAAAAACAGAATTATTTTGGCGCCGCCGACGCGGATTTGTGCTTAGGTAGATTTTTTAGGTTTTTTTTTATTTGTTGTTTTTACGTTTCTTTGGGTGTTGGTAGGTTTTTAAGAAAGCCTACAACTACACCTGCAAGTATACAGGGTCGAATGTAGCTAGTGATGGGAAGAAAGGGAAAGTCCTCAGGGACTTGGAGGGTGCAAATGTTGTTTCTACTTTTCTAGTGACAGTGGGAATGAATTTTGTGTTGTGTTGAAACACAACTGAGCTGTTTTGGTATGTGACTGAAATAGTGACAGAAAGTAAAGGTAACAATGGCAGGGTACTAAGGCTTCAAATCCACCATTTTACCTATGCTAAGGCAATCTCAGTTCAATACTGCTCTTGTCCCTTGTTAGTTATCAGTCAGCTTCTAGGCTTGCTGACTAACTAGATGGCAGTGGAGGTTCTATGCCTGCTGCTCATCAAAGGGTTGGGTTAGAAAAGAGGCTAAAGGCACTAAGATAATTCTAAACCTTGTGATAGTTGGGGCTCTCACACTGCAACTACCCGCAGAGAAGCCACTTAGGTGTTTTAACAACCTAAAGGATGTTCTAATCACAACTAAAGTGCTTTGATTAAGACTATCCTAAACATTTCAGCACAACAAGCACAATATCTAGATTGGATTAAATTAGCAGAAGCATCATGATTTCATCTCCCCCTTAGCAATTAAACTAGAACATGATGAATTTGATGAAACAACTGAAGATTAAAATGAACTGATATTGAAAACAAAATTAACAGTTGAGGTCCTGGCTATTCCAGGCCTCTTGGTGGTGCTCTGGCTAATCCAGGCATATCTTTAACACAACACACAAGCCTTCTATTTATACCCAAAATTAGGGTTTACAATTTTCCCCCAAATTCAAAACAGGGCAGTTAGGGTTTCTGATTTCTCACCTAATTAGATGGGACAATTGCTCCATCTCTTCGACCCACTCTTCTTCTGCTCTTCCTGCTCCTCTTCATGCCTTCCAATTACGTCTATAGACTCACCTATTTCATCAATTTCTCACCTAGGGTTTCAGGGAGAGGTGAGGTGAGAAATCGATGAAATAGATGGCTAGAGAAATAGGGTGATGATGGGTTTTAGTGGTTGGGGTGGTGATGATTTGATTTCTCGATCTCTTCTCGAGTTGGTGGAGGCAGCAGGAGAAGGTGGTGGGAATGGTGGTTGCAGAGGAGGTGAGGGAGAGAAGAACGAAGAGAGTTCGATGGGAGAAGAGAGAAGGGAGTGTTTGGTTGGGTTCTGTTTTGGGAGAAATAGGGTTAGGTATTGTGGTGTTGAGCGGGTGCAGAAAATTTTGATGAACAGCGAAGATGAGCGTTGGATTGTCACTTATGAAATGGATCTAACGACAAGATGGAAGCAGGTCTTGAGCGACCGTTGGATGATGAGATGGATCCAATCTGACGGCCAGGAGCTGAGGCGGGCTTGGATCTTGATATGGGAGTGGGATGGACTTTGGGCCTTGGGTATGCCAAGCCCATATCTTCTTTAAGAACAATTCTTCCTTGTTAAGCCCATTTCTAGCCTTTTGGTCTTGTGCACAACATTCCTCGCGGCTTCCTTGCGTGATTCCTATCGGCTTCCACCACTTTTATGCTCTTTTCCGCTCCGTAATTCCATCCAAACTTTATTTAGAACCTAAAAATACAAAATTAATTAGGAAAAGTATTTATTCTTGAAAACAATGAAAATACAGAATATGGGATAAAATGGAGAATTAGAGCACAAAAGATGAGTTAATTGCCAACAAAAAGATATAGAAATATGCACTTTTTAGCACTCGTCAAATACCCCCAAACCTGAATTTTACTTGTCCTCAAGTAAAACAAAACTAAGGAAATCCTACCTATACCACTGTCGCTGGTCTCTCGAATGCATTTAGCGAATGCAATAAGCCTTTTAAACCACTAAGTGTCCTAGTGGACGAGTGAAGTCTCGTAAAGGTTTGTTAGAACGTACCTACAAAGTTCTAGGACAAAATATAAGCTCATATTCCATCAAATGTGACATGTGCAAGACAGTTTAAGCTCACAGCAAAATGGAGATGTCAATCTAGCTATCTAAGGCACAATCCTAGCACTGATAACAAATAAAGACATGTGATAAGAGTGTAAAGTGTATCTACACATGTGTAAAGAAAGATCGGATGTTATGACTACTAATCACCAAGAGATAGTTTCTCAGGCTAAGAACCAAGGTCGAAATCTAGCTAGCTGTCCGGACTTTACGAGAATTGTGAATGAGTTGGAGGTATTTCACAATTACTCGCGTTGTACATCAATGGCATGCACCCTTCCTTGACTATAATACAACAAAAGATGACTCTTTACATGACTCTTATTTACATTGACTACTCTCTTTATTTTTGGAACAAGATGGGCGGAATTGATAAATACTTTTTTTTTTAACAAGGTAACACTTTGATACATAAGCAAAAAGAAACAAAAAATTACATGACACTTGCAAGAGGTAGCCCTTTTTGATGCACCCAGTTAAATTCGATGGTTGTCTTTCTTAATGTAACCTCCACCTTCTATCCCAACCAACCAAAGAACAAGCTAGTCAAGTTTCGTTCAGTATTCTAAAGTGATTGGCAATCGTGACTTCCGATAGAACACCTCAAGGATGAGGCTATACATGTATTGGTAGATCGTGCGCGTGCAAGTTTCTTATCACTATGTGAATTATGCTAGAATCAGGGTGCCTAAAATCTAGACTAAGACTCCTAATAATTACATATTTGCACAAGAGTCAACATTTCAAGGTAAATGAGCTCCATTTTTGTGATTTTTAATTTTATTTTATTTTTGGAATTTTTAATTTTTTCAAAAAGAAGGAGTTCTTGTTTTCAATTAGACATATATCAAAGTATCTACTTTTCACCCCCAAACCTAAACAAAACATTGTCCTCAATGTTTCAAAATATGAACAAAAAATTATAATACAACATGTGAAGAGGATCATGTTGAGTAGAGAAAAAGGAAAGGGAATACCCGATTTCGGCGAAAGCAATATTAGAACTCCGTTATTCAAGGCAAGAATCCAACATATGTCAGCCGAGATCATATTGGATTAGCAAAATATATACAAAAGGAACAAAGGGTTTTAAGAAATTTTATCTACTGGATTATATACAAAAATTCACCATACACTAACAATCTAAAGAGTGAGGATCAACCCAAAAGACAAAGTGTAGAGGTTTCAACAGCTTCACACAAATAAACAGGAAATAACGCAAGTGAAACTGTGAAACAAAATGAGCTACCCCCAAACCTGGATTTTTCAACGGATAAAATTTTGGAAAAAAATCTCGCAGTTTTGGGGGTTCATCATGTACAAGGTCTAACTCAAAGTGAACTGTGCTAGGGACGGGCAAACATGCTAATTCCAACTGTGGTTCCTCAAATGTATTATACTTAGAAGCAAAATAGTCCAAGGACTTGGGAAGCACACAGTTCCAAACCTAGATTAGGGACTCTCAGAAAAGTCGGTTTGACAATATGGGTACAGACCAAATCTAGGTTGGGTGGAAGGCCATCAGATTGTGACTTATGTAGGAAGATAGGCACATCATTATTAATCACATCAACATCTCCTAATTCTTCTACACGTGTCACAACATGCTCACAATCATCAAACACATTGGCAAGATCATAATCAGAGTCATCAACATCATCAACAAATTTATCCTCATGCATCGGAAAATCAGGAGAAATATCACAATGTGACCTAGGTAGAGAATCAGACACATCAAATATATTTTCATGCATATTAGCATTAGTGTCTACAGAAGATTCAACTATTCCTATGTCATGCTCATCTTCGCAGAATAATTGTACGAATCCCATGTCAATGTCAAAATCATATGAATTACAATGAGTATTAGAAAAAACAACATTCATGAAGGTCGAGGGAGAGAAGCCATATGTTATTGAACCAACAGGTTCCACAATATTTCATGTTCTTCTAACATATCATCATAATCACCATAATTATCATCATGGTAGCATGCATATTGGTCCTCATTAACAGTGGTGGTGTCATTAGTCGATTCATGTTCCTCTAAATTAGGTTCATATTCAACATAATTTACATGAATGGGACTAGACACTTCATTAGGGACAACTACATTTCCTCATGATTTTCCTCCTTTTGTAGGTGAAGCAAAATATGATCTAAATATGCCTGAATTCGTGATGTAGATCTATCGAAGTTTTGCTCACTGAGTGCTTCTATGGTGGAGTCTAAATTCAGGGAGTACAAATTCTTCATGTTAAAATTGTGGTGATTGGTACATGTGTGCATGGTCATTAGGGTTTACAAAATATTGATCGCAACCCTCAAAGGATTGATTATGGTCCCAATGACTACCATTCTCACAATTTATGGGTATTTCATACCTTGGATTTTCTCTAGATTGCCTAAAATTATGCAAAATATGACAATTCTCAACAGGGTGGTCTAAACTACCACATGCGGGACATGCATAGATTTCAGGTTGCCTAAGAAATTAGATGTGACAGATTCCTCATGTGATTGCATTTCTAAGCTGTGATTCGAGCTTCTAATTGATCGATCAGTGATGATTGTGTGAGTGAGGCACTAGCAAAATGTTCATTTTCACGTTGTGATGAATGATGCATGTGTGAATAGTTATTAGGGTTCATGTATTGAGGCTCGGGACTTTGAAAATGTCCATAATAATTCCTATAACTATTGACATCATGGTCTATGGGAGGTTCATAACGTGGAGTATGTCCATACGCAAGTTCTCTAAGGGATTTGTTGTATTCCCCAACTGTAGACCAAGATCTAGACATGATTTGGCTCAAAAGCTAAGTAACTATGTTACAAAGCCCAAAATTTGGTTTTTAATGGGTTTGGATTTTTGGGAAAAATTTGGTTTTTTTAATTGGGAGCAAAAATTTTGGTTTTAGTATTGGGAGCAAGCCCACATTGGTGGGAGAAATTGCTTTGCCAAGGGAAGGTGAACAAGCCCACAATGTGTATGCAAACTGAAGCCCAATGTAGCTTTTGAGATAGCCTAATTGTTGCTTGTTTGGTCTGCGGCCCAGTCGGGCTTTAAAAGTTCAGTTTTTCTAATTTAAAACTACAGGCCCAAATCAATCTAACACCACAAGCCCACAAGCAATTAAACAAACAAGCTCAAGAAATCAATTACAAACCCAACAGAAAAATGGAAAAAATTATTACAAGCCCACAAATTAAAAATGGAAGCCCAGAGGTTGGGTTCTCTTAATGGGTTTAGGCTTACTTGCTTAAGCACAGCCCAGCTGCTCAGTTTGGTTGCAAAAGCCTAGTTGGGCTTTGGATCATCCTAAGCTTTTGTCTTTGTTGAGGCCCAGTTGGGCTTGGCTCAACTTGTTAAGCTTGGCAGCAACTTCAGCAGGCCCAGTTGGGCTTGTGATTTTCTCCTCAGCAGCACAGTAGCACCAGGAACAGCAGGGCTACACAGCACTCAGCAGCAACAGCACAGCAGCAGTCTTGGCAGCAGCAGAGGCTGGCAGCAGCAACAGGAACAGGGAACAACAACAGGAGTACAGCAGCAACAGCAACAACACCAGGCATCCAGCAACAGCAGGAGCCACAACAGCTCAGGTTGGCAGCATCACCAAGGGTTGAGCACAGGTAAAGCAGCAACAGGTCCTTGGCAAGCAACAGGTCAGTTGGAGAAGGCACCTGTTACTCAACAGAGTTATCAGTTAAGAGCAAGCTACAAAGAACAGGAAATTACACAAATGCTCATGCAGGAATGCAATGCAAATATGATATGCAAGTTATGATGCAGAAATGTAAGCAAGAAAACAACTTCAACACAGCACCAGTCCCCGGCAGCGGCGCCAAAAACTTGGTAGGTTTTTAAGAAATCCTACAACTACACCTGCAAGTATACAGGGTCGAATGTAGCTAGTGATGGGAAGAAAGGGAAAGTCCTCAGGGACTTGGAGGGTGCAAATGTTGTTTCTACTTTTCTAGTGACAGTGGGAATGAATTTTGTGTTGTGTGAAACACAACTGAGCTGTTTTGGTATGTGACTGAAATAGTGACAGAAAGTAAAGGTAACAGTGGCAGGGTACTATGGCTTCAAATCCACCATTTTACCTATGCTAAGGCAATCTCAGTTCAATACTGCTCTTGTCCCTTGTTAGTTATCAGTCATCTTCTAGGCTTTCTGACTAACTAGATGGCAGTGGAGGTTCTATGCCTGCTGCTCATCAAAGGGTTGGGTTATAAAGGAGGCTAAAGGCACTAAGATAATTCTAAACCTTGTGATAGTTGGGTCTCTCACACTGCAACTACCCGCAGAGAAGCCACTTAGGTGTTTTAACAACCTAAAGGATGTTCTAATCACAACTAAAGTGCTTTGATTAAGACTATCCTAAACATTTCAGCACAACAAGCACAATATCTAGATTGGATTAAATTAGCAGAAGCATCATGATTTCATCTCCCCCTTAGCAATTAAACTAGAACATGATGAATTTGATGAAACAACTGAAGATTAAAATGAACTGATATTGAAACAAAATTAACAGTTGAGGTCCTGGCTATTCCAGGCCTCTTGGTGGTGCTCTGGCTAATCCATGCATATCTTTAACACAACACAGCCTTCTATTTATACCCAAAATTAGGGTTTACAATTTTCCCCCAAATTCAAAACAGGGCAGTTAGGGTTTCTGATTTCTCACCTAATTAGATGGGACAATTGCTCCATCTCTTCGACCCACTCTTATTCTGCTCTTCCTGCTCCTCTTCATGCCTTCCAATTACGTCTATAGACTCACCTATTTCATCAATTTCTCACCTAGGGTTTCAGGGAGAGGTGAGGTGAGAAATCGATGAAATAGATGGCTAGAGAAATAGGGTGATGATAGGTTTTAGTGGTTGGGGTGGTGATGATTTGATTTCTCGATCTCTTCTCGAGTTGGTGGAGGCAGCAGGAGAAGGTGGTGGGAATGGTGGTTGCAGAGGAGGTGAGGGAGAGAAGAACGAAGAGAGTTCGATGGGAGAAGAGAGAAGGGAGTGTTTGGTTGGGTTCTGTTTTGGGAGAAATAGGGTTAGGTATTGTGGTGTTGAGCGGGTGCAGAAAATTTTGATGAACAACGAAGATGAGCGTTGGATTGTCACTTATGAAATGGATCTAACGACAAGATGGAAGCAGGTCTTGAGCGACCGTTGGATAATGAGATGGATCCAATCTGACGGCCAGGAGCTGAGGCGGGCTTGGATCTTGATATGGGAGTGGGATGGACTTTGGGCCTTGGGTATGCCAAGCCCATATCTTCTTTAAGAACAATTCTTCCTTGTTAAGCCCATTTCTAGCCTTTTGGTCTTGTGCACAACATTCCTCGCGGCTTCCTTGCGTGATTCCTATCGGCTTCCACCACTTTTTGCTCTTTTCCGCTCCGTAATTCCATCCAAACTTTATTTAGAACCTAAAAATACAAAATTAATTAAGAAAAGTATTTATTCTTGAAAACAATGAAAATACAGAATATGGGATAAAATGGAGAATTAGAGCAAAAGATGAGTTAATTGCCAACAAAAAGATATAGAAATATGCACTTTTTAGCACTCATCAAATACCCCCAAACCTGAATTTTACTTGTCCTCAAGTAAAACAAAACTAAGGAAATCCTACCTATACCACTGTCGCTGGTCTCTCGAATGCATTTAGCGAATGCAATAAGCCTTTTAAACCACTAAGTGTCCCTAGTGGACGAGTGAAGTCTCGTGAAGGTTTGCTTAGAACGTACCTACAAAGTTCTAGGACAAAATATAAGCTCATATTCCATCAAATGTGACATGTGCAAGACAGTTTAAGCTCACAGCAAAATGGAGATGTCAATCTAGCTATCTAAGGCACAATCCTAGCACTGATAACAAATAAAGACATGTGATAAGAGTGTAAAGTGTATCTACACATGTGTAAAGAAAGATCGGATGTTATGACTACTAATCACCAAGAGATAGTTTCTCAGGCTAAGAACCAAGGTCGAAATCTAGCTAGCTGTCCGGACTTTACGAGAATTGTGAATGAGTTGGAGGTATTTCACAATTACTCGCGTTGTACATCAATGGCATGCACCCTTCCTTGCTTACTATAATACAACAAAAGATGACTCTTTACATGACTCTTATTTACATTGACTACTCTCTTTTATTTTTGGAACAAGATAGGGCGGAATTGATAAATACTTTTTTTTTTAACAAGGTAACACTTTTGATACATAAGCAAAAAGAAACAAAAAATTACATGACACTTTGCAAGAGGTAGCCCTTTTTGATGCACCCAGTTAAATTCGATGGTTGTCTTTCTTAATGTAACCTCCACCTTCTATCCCAACCAACCAAAGAACAAGCTAGTCAAGTTTCGTTCAGTATTCTAAAGTGATTGGCAATCGTGACTTCCGATAGAACACCTCAAGGATGAGGCTATACATGTATTGGTAGATCGTGCGCGTGCAAGTTTCTTATCACTATGTGAATTATGCTAGAATCAGGGTGCCTAAATATCTAGACTAAGACTCCTAATAATTACATATTTGCACAAGAGTCAACATTTCAAGGTAAATGAGCTCCATTTTTGTGATTTTTTAATTTTATTTTATTTTTGGAATTTTTAATTTTTTCAAAAAGAAGGAGTTCTTGTTTTCAATTATGACATATTATCAAAGTATCTACTTTTCACCCCCAAACCTAAACAAAACATTGTCCTCAATGTTTCAAAATATGAACAAAATTATAATACAACATGTGAAGAGGATCATGTTGAGTAGAGAAAAAGGAAAGGGAATACCCGATTTCGGCGAAAGCAATATTAGAACTCCGTTATTCAAGGCAAGAATCCAACATATGTCAGCCGAGATCATATTGGATTAGCAAAATATATACAAAAGGAACAAAAGGGTTTTAAGAAATTTTATCTACTGGATTATATACAAAAAATTCACCATACACTAACAATCTAAAGAGTTGAGGATCAACCCAAAAGACAAAGTGTAGAGGTTTCAACAGCTTCACACAAATATAACAGGAAATAAACGCAAGTGAAACTGTGAAACAAAATGAGCTACCCCCAAACCTGGATTTTTCAACGGATAAAATTTTGGAAACAAAATCTCGCAGTTTTGGGGGTTCATCATGTACAAGGTCTAACTCAAAGTGAACTGTGCTAGGGACGGGCAAACATGCTAATTCCAACTGTGGTTCCTCAAATGTATTATACTTAGAAGCAAAATAGTCCAAGAGGACTTGGGAAGCACACAGTTCCAAACCTAGATTAGGGACTCTCAGAAAAGTCGGTTTGACAATATGGGTACAGACCAAATCTAGGTTGGGTGGAAGGCCATCAGATTGTGACTTATGTAGGAAGATAGGCACATCATTATTAATCACATCAACATCTCCTAATTCTTCTACACGTGTCACAACATGCTCACAATCATCAAACACATTGGCAAGATCATAATCAGAGTCATCAACATCATCAACAAATTTATCCTCATGCATCGGAAAATCAGGAGAAATATCACAATGTGACCTAGGTAGAGAATCAGACACATCAAATATATTTTCATGCATATTAGCATTAGTGTCTACAGAAGATTCAACTATTCCTATGTCATGCTCATCTTCGCAGAATAATTGTACGAATCCCATGTCAATGTCAAAATCATATGAATTACAATGAGTATTAGAAAAAACAACATTCATGAAGGTCGAGGGAGAGAAGCCATATGTTATTGAACCAACAGGTTCCACAATATTTTCATGTTCTTCTAACATATCATCAATCACCATAATATCATCATGGTAGCATGCATATTGGTCCTCATTAACAGTGGTGGTGTCATTAGTCGATTCATGTTCCTCTAAATTAGGTTCATATTCAACATAATTTACATGAATGGGACTAGACACTTCATTAGGGACAACATACATTTCCTCATGATTTTCCTCCTTTTGTAGGTGAAGCAAAATATGATCTAAATATGCCTGAATTCGTGATGTAGATCTATCGAAGTTTTGCTCACTGAGTGCTTCTATGGTGGAGTCTAAATTCATGGGAGTACAAAATTCTTCATGTTAAAATTGTGGTGATTGGTACATGTGTGCATGGTCATTAGGGTTTACAAAATATTGATCGCAACCCTCAAAGGATTGATTATGGTCCCAATGACTACCATTCTCACAATTTATGGGTATTTCATACCTTGGATTTTCTCTAGATTGCCTAAAATTATGCAAAATATGACAATTCTCAACAGGGTGGTCTAAACTACCACATGCGGGACATGCATAGATTTCAGGTTGCCTAAGAAAATTAGATGTGACAGATTCCTCATGTGATTGCATTTCTAAAGCTGTGATTCGAGCTTCTAATTGATCGATCAGTGATGATTGTGTGAGTGAGGCACTAGCAAAATGTTCATTTTCACGTTGTGATGAATGATGCATGTGTGAATAGTTATTAGGGTTCATGTATTGAGGCTCGGGACTTTGAAAATGTCCATAATAATTCCTATAACTATTGACATCATGGTCTATGGGAGGTTCATAACGTGGAGTATGTCCATACGCAAGTTCTCTAAGGGATTTGTTGTATTCCCCAACTGTAGACCAAGATCTAGACATGATTTGGCTCAAAAGCTAAGTAACTATGTTACAAAGCCCAAAATTTGGTTTTTAATGGGTTTGGATTTTTGGGAAAAATTTGGTTTTTTTAATTGGGAGCAAAAATTTTGGTTTTAGTATTGGGAGCAAGCCCACATTGGTGGGAGAAATTGCTTTGCCAAGGGAAGGTGAACAAGCCCACAATGTGTATGCAAACTGAAGCCCAATGTAGCTTTTGAGATAGCCTAATTGTTGCTTGTTTGGTCTGCGGCCCAGTCGGGCTTTTAAAAGTTCAGTTTTTCTAATTTAAAACTACAGGCCCAAATCAATCTAACACCACAAGCCCACAAGCAATTAAACAAACAAGCTCACAAGAAATCAATTACAAACCCAACAGAAAAATGGAAAAAATTATTACAAGCCCACAAATTAAAAATGGAAGCCCAGAGGTTGGGTTCTCTTAATGGGTTTAGGCTTACTTGCTTAAGCACAGCCCAGCTGCTCAGTTTGGTTGCAAAAGCCTAGTTGGGCTTTGGATCATCCTAAGCTTTTGTCTTTGTTGAGGCCCAGTTGGGCTTGGCTCAACTTGTTAAGCTTGGCAGCAACTTCAGCAGGCCCAGTTGGTCTTGTGATTTTCTCCTCAGCAGCACAGTAGCACCAGGAACAGCAGGGCTACACAGCACTCAGCAGCAACAGCACAGCAGCAGTCTTGGCAGCAGCAGAGGCTGGCAGCAGCAACAGGAACAGGGAACAACAACAGGAGTACAGCAGCAACAGCAACAGCACCAGGCATCCAGCAACAGCAGGAGCCACAGCAGCTCAGGTTGGCAGCAGCACCAAGGGTTGAGCACAGGTAAAGCAGCAACAGGTCCTTGGCAAGCAACAGGTCAGTTGGAGAAGGCACCTGTTACTCAACAGAGTTATCAGTTAAGAGCAAGCTACAAAGAACAGGAAAATTACACTAAATGCTCATGCAGGAATGCAATGCAAATATGAATATGCAAGTTATGATGCAGAAATGTAAGCAAGAAAACAACTTCAACACAGCACCAGTCCCCGGCAGCGGCGCCAAAAACTTGGTAGGTTTTTAAGAAATCCTACAACTACACCTGCAAGTATACAGGGTCGAATGTAGCTAGTGATGGGAAGAAAGGGAAAGTCCTCAGGGACTTGGAGGGTGCAAATGTTGTTTCTACTTTTCTAGTGACAGTGGGAATGAATTTTGTGTTGTGTTGAAACACAACTGAGCTGTTTTGGTATGTGACTGAAATAGTGACAGAAAGTAAAGGTAACAGTGGCAGGGTACTATGGCTTCAAATCCACCATTTTACCTATGCTAAGGCAATCTCAGTTCAATACTGCTCTTGTCCCTTGTTAGTTATCAGTCAGCTTCTAGGCTTTCTGACTAACTAGATGGCAGTGGAGGTTCTATGCCTGCTGCTCATCAAAGGGTTGGTTTAGAAAGGAGGCTAAAGGCACTAAGATAATTCTAAACCTTGTGATAGTTGGGTCTCTCACACTGCAACTACCCGCAGAGAAGCCACTTAGGTGTTTTAACAACCTAAAGGATGTTCTAATCACAACTAAAGTGCTTTGATTAAGACTATCCTAAACATTTCAGCACAACAAGCACAATATCTAGATTGGATTAAATTAGCAGAAGCATCATGATTTCATCTCCCCCTTAGCAATTAAACTAGAACATGATGAATTTGATGAAACAACTGAAGATTAAAATGAACTGATATTGAAAACAAAATTAACAGTTGAGGTCCTGGCTATTCCAGGCCTCTTGGTGGTGCTCTGGCTAATCCAGGCATATCTTTAACACAACACACAAGCCTTCTATTTATACCCAAAATTAGGGTTTACAATTTTCCCCCAAATTCAAAACAGGGCAGTTAGGGTTTCTGATTTCTCACCTAATTAGATGGGACAATTTCTCCATCTCTTCGACCCACTCTTATTCTGCTCTTCCTGCTCCTCTCCATGTCTTCCAATTACGTCTATAGACTCACCTATTTCATCAATTTCCTACCTAGGGTTTCAGGGAGAGGTGAGGTGAGAAATCGATGAAATAGATGGCTAGAGAAATAGGGTGATGATGGGTTTTAGTGATTGGGGTGGTGATGATTTGATTTCTCGATCTCTGCTCGAGTTGGTGGAGGCAGCAGGAGAAGGTGGTGGGAATGGTGGTTGTAGAGGAGGTGAGGGAGAGAAGAACGAAGAGAGTTCGATGGGAGAAGAGAGAAGGGAGTGTTTGGTTGGGTTCTGTTTTGGGTGAAATAGGGTTAGGTATTGTGGTGTTGAGCGGGTGCAGAAAATTTTGATGAACAACGAAGATGAGCGTTGGATTGTCACTTATGAAATGGATCTAACGACAAGATGGAAGCAGGTCTTGAGCGACCGTTGGATGATGAGATGGATCCAATCTGACGGCCAGGAGCTGAGGCGGGCTTGGATCTTGATATGGGAGTGGGATGGACTTTGGGCCTTGGGTATGCCAAGCCCATATCTTCTTTAAGAACAATTCTTCCTTGTTAAGCCCATTTCTAGCCTTTTGGTCTTGTGCACAACATTCCTCGCGGCTTCCTTGCGTGATTCCTATCGGCTTCCACCACTTTTCTGCTCTTTTCCGCTCCGTAATTCCATCCAAACTTTATTTAGAACCTAAAAATACAAAATTAATTAAGAAAAGTATTTATTCTTGAAAACAATGAAAATACATAATATGGGATAAAATGGAGAATTAGAGCACAAAAGATGAGTTAATTGCCAACAAAAAGATATAGAAATATGCACTTTTTAGCACTCATCAGGTGTGTCTTTGTATTACAGGTTTGAAGTTGGATACTAAAGACTTGGAATCAAAGCTTAAAGCCAAAAGAGAAGGAAAAAGACAAAGCAAAAAAAAAAAAGAGCGAAAGAAAAATTAAAAAAAAAAAGAGAGAGAATTTTTTTTTTAGAGACCTTCCATTTTTTGTAATTATTATTTTATTTTTTTATTTTATTTTTTTTGCACTTTATTTGGACTTTGGACTTGGACAATTATTTTTTTTAAACCCTAAGGAAGGGTACATTAAATATAAAACTGTTTGCAGGGAAGGACGACGATTACAATATTGTCTCGACCCCTCGGGTTCGCCCATGACATAGGAGTCGTGGCCCGAGTCGACTTCAGCGGTTCTGCGCCCGTCTGGTACGGGAGGTAAGCTTTCGAAACACCCGCGAATCCCCTGTCAGCGGGTTTATTGTATGCCTTAAAGTGAATATATGCTGAGGATTTGAATACGGTTGTTTTAATTTCCAAGTAAAGGGAAAGGCCTGGCCAAATTAAGATAAGGACTCGGATTTCAACACCGTTTCCTTCTTGCCCGCCTTAGGAAAACGAAACCAAACGCGAACTTAAGCCTAAAATTTGGAATAGAACGAGACCTATAGGGTAACGAGCTTAATAGGAAAGTCGTTCGAAAAATATTGGTTACTCTTTTGAGCATACTTAGAAGTTCATGATGGTTTCTGTGAGTTGAATGCGTGACTGCGCCGCCTTGGGATGCGGTGAGGCCTTGGGTATCAAAGCTCCTCGCAGCTTCCCTCGTCTCAATTCAACTTACTTAAACTCGGATTGATTCCAGAGAGGTTTGCTCAGATTGTAACGAATTCCTTTTCGAAAGATTAGAAGCTGGTCTAGAAACAATCTAAGTGGAGCCATCATGCTTGTTGTTTGCTAGATTTTGTAGGTTTGATTTGGTCGAGTCAGCCTTATTTGATTGTGTAGAATTCCCTTGCGGTTAGGATGTCGAACTGGTATTATAATAGCCAATACAATGAGTACCCGACTGAGCAGCTTGGACATTATCCTTTTTATGACCATAGTGTGAATAGTGATTGGGAACGCGAAACTTTTGAAGGTTATGGTCCATACCATTGTGAGCCCAATTACTATCCATATACCCACAGGTCATACGAGCAAAAAATCCTTCTATTTCTCTAGAAGAGTCTCTCAAGAGTTTCAATGAATCAGCGCAGAAGTTATTTATGAAAGAGACTTATAATATTCTTCTCCCGAAGAGTCCGTAGAGCGGTCAACTAAGATATCTCTAGAAGAGACCCTCAAGCAATTTACTGAGAGTACAAATAGGATTTTGGAAAAACTTGCTCAGGATAGTCTTAATTTCCAGTGTAGTTTTCCCAATACCACCCTCGAAAATAAGGATAGTTTTTATTCACATAATCAAGATGACGAGGTTAGAATTGGTAACACTACTTTTTTTGATGAGGTTTGACCTTTTTCATGTTATTATAATGACGACAGTGATGAGGATAGTATTGATGAAGAATATGAAATATATAGGCATAGTGATGAAGAATCTGTTACTCCCATTGAGCTCTTTAATGATAATATTATTTCTAGTTCAAATCCAAATAATTTTAATAATTATTCACCTATTCAAAAGGACGAGGATTTGACTAGAGATACCCCCGTTTTAGACGATGTAGTATTTCCTGTTTACAAAGCCGATAATGATTTAGAGGAAAGAGTTTACCCTGAGAATACAGTTTTAGAATCTACCGATTTATAAACACTAGTCTTAGAAGATTATAAACTCGTATAGATGAGTGAGGATGAACCATACTTAGAAGAAGCAATTGACCATTTTCAGGAATCTGATGACCTAGAAATTAGGGAAGTTGTGACTAGTCTTTCTAGAGACACAGAAAACTCTAAGTTTGGGGGTGATTATCATTCTCCGTGTGCTTTAACTCTTAAAAAGTACCCTCCTGTAGAACTTGACATTTGTGTCTCAACCATCTTGCAAGATTATCTTCATACACGTTTTCCCGAACCTAATGATGTCCAGAAAGAAGCTCAGTTGTTAGAAACCCATCCTCTGGTTGATGTGGTTAACCCAGGCTATGATACCAAGATTGACTTTGTTTTCCCACCAAAAACTTTTCTTCCAATTGTGGGAACTTTTGATTTTCAAATGTGTCGAATATTTAGTTGTGAGACTAAACCTAAATTCTTTAGGAAATTAGAATCAACACATTTTCTTAAGAATGACTACTACCCTCATTGTGGTCAATTTTGTAAGTCAAACCTGATTGACTTAGAGGATCCTCAATTATTTAGGTTATTACTATGTGCTTCTAAATTTTTATTTGAGTTTTTACAGACTCTAGGACCTAATAATTCGGATCTCACTTTTGAGGAGTTGCAGCCTAAAGAAATATATTTAGACCCTTTTATAGAACCTGAACCTGAACCACAATTAGATGTAGTTGTCTTAATCAGGAAACTAGGTAAGGGCATGCTAGTCTTGTTCATTTTCTTGGTTTACCGCAGTTTCCTTTGGTTAGCTCTATTTGGTTTTGAAGACCCACAGTTATTTCGGCTACTGTTATACGGTTCGAGTTGACTAATCCTTTCCTAAGTCTGGCTGAAGACTTTAAACTTAGCACTTCTTGGGAGGTAACCCATGCTCATGCAACATGGTAATATCTTTCCTTAACTCTTTTTATTCAAGTGATAAAAATTTCTCCTTGTTCATGCTTTTAATTTTATCTTTAGAACATCGAGGACAATGTTAGATTTAAGTTTGGGGGTGGGGAATAACTTTTTAGTTGCACTTTTGAAACTTCTAGCGTCACATGGTATCCGGTTATCTAAGTTTACATATTGTTTATCACCGAAAAGATAGAAATTCGAATGCTAGGGATAACAACCTTTTGAGACATTAGAGAAAAAGACATTGAGATCCTTGAAATTCGAGAGAGAATTTTTTCCTTTTAGAGGGTAACCGTGATGGACCTAACCATACATGATGGAAAGGCGAATAGGTCAGGAAATGCCAGAAAGACAAAGCAACCTCACAATGTAGTCTTAGTTACTGGATTGCGACTCTCTCTCAGTAGAAACTTATCATCATCAACAAGCGGAGCGACATCAAAATCTATGAAGAAAGTTGAAGACGTTTTAGGTTTAGAATCAACAATATAAAAGAATAATTCAAAAATCAAAGTTGAAGTTATAAGAGCAAATGATATAAGTTGTTAGAATCCATGATACCAATACATCACAAGTTGCGAAGATCTTAGTTTTGAAATTCCTTCTCTCATGGCCATGTAAATTGTTGTCTTGTAATTTTTGTTTCAAAAAAAAAAAATGAAAAAAAATGAAAAAAAAAATGAAAAAAATCATCGTTACGTTTTGTTCAATAAGGCAAAAGGGAAGTAGAAATTTATAAGTTAAGGAAGAAATCGAAGAGAAGAGTTAATTGTCAAGGTTCAATGAGGTTCGATAGTTTATCATCAACAGTTGAAGACCGAAGAAGACGTTGTTTCTACTGAGCACTATGAGAGAGTCGAAGAAAGATACATTTGGTTGCTTTGTTAGTCCGCTTTCAATCTGGCACAAGATCTTTCTAGCACTGGTTTAACTCATCACACGTAATTAGTCCAGCTGTGTAGCAGATGTCCCTCTCATCCTTATCTCTCTCCTAATCTTATCCAGCTGTAAAGCAGCGGACGCATCTTATAATGTTTATCTAGCTGTGTAGCGGATATCTCTTTATCTAGCAGTGTTGCGGATGTGTCTCCCCTTTTCTTCAGTCACCTTTAGAGAAGACACCTTTAATTTCTCTGGAATTCTAGTTACTTGGAGATAGGTTGAGAATATGTATGTCCTCATAGCTCTTTGGATACTTGTGACCAATTAGAAGTAATGGTTTTGTGGGTACACCTCTGGTAAACTCTCCCGAGGTTAACTCGATTTTATTTTTGCTCGAGGACTAGTAAATAATAAGTTTGGGGGTATTTGATAGACACATTTTTGTGTCTAAATTGCACTCAATGTCTCTATTGTTAGTGCTCGATTTTTGTACTAATTTTGATGCTTTGTGTGTTTGTAGGTGTTTTTGGAGAAATACACTTGTGTGGAAAAAGTTGCTCAAAAAGTGCTATTTGGACTCCCGGAGAAAAGTACTAAAGGCACCCTCAATTTGGATAAGGGGTACCTCAGTTGGGCACCTGCTATTCGCACCCCCAGTTTGGTTAGGGGGACACCATCTTCAACATTTCAAAATTTCTTTTTGGCGGGAAAATTTTATTCTCAACTGTGTAACTTTCGATCGATTCTTAAAGGAGTTCTGGGTAGACTAAAGGGCTGAAACTTAATGGGTAGACGTGATATGTCATAACAAAGCTGGTATGGGTGTTTGTTTCGATCAAATTTGGCTGAAAAATCCATGAGAAGAAATCAGGGAAGCACGTGCATGAGAGGGACAGTTCACGGGATTACATGAGGTTTGGAGAATTTAAACGTGTTCTGCTCATGTATGATGACTCTAGCAACAGTTTGGACCTTGAAAAAGATAAATGAGGAGATTTTGCAGCTGTAGAAACGCGTGAGAAGCTAAATCAGGGAAGAAAATATTCCCAAAATATTTTCTTTACTGCCTGAGTTCAATGAAGAATATTGAGAATCATGGTGTGATTAAATGAGTCTAAGGAGTATAAATAGGTGGATGGGATCATAGAGAAGGGGTGTCGAGAGTCTGGGGGGCTGAGGAGAGCCAGAGAAGAAGAAATTCGAGTTTTCCCAAACTCGGTTTCTGCTGCTGCTGATGATGAACATGAAGAACACGAAGAACGGACCATTCGAGTTTTCCCAAACTCACAGCCGTGGGTCGTACATCAGAGGCAGACTTATTTGTCAGCGTTTGCGACAAAGAGACGTGGGTCTTAGAGAAATAGTATCAGTGACACATATTGTGGGTCGTAGTTCTCTGGTTTGTAACAAATATAATTGTTACAAACCCGGTTTTGAATTATTTTTCTATTTTCATCATTTGTAAACACCCTTTGAGCAATAATAATGATTTTTGAGCGTGTTTCCAACATGATGAGCGGCCAATTCTCCCACAACCAAGGCAATGAGGAAGCTATTTACGCATGAATAATTGGTAACTATTTTATTGTCTCTAATATTTAATTATAATTCACTCAATCACTGCTTTTGCAGAGTTTTAAATTGTTTGCGTAATTTTCCTAATCAGTTGTGATTCAATTAGATGGGTTATGCTTTGTTTAGATAATCTATGCTTATGGGATACAATTGATTTTTGAGAATTTGCTTGATTATTAGTGACTTAAGATATAAAGGACTTCAAAGATAATTAGAGTTTTGGATTATTTACCATCGTTAATTCATGTGTAATAGTGGAATCAGTGTCTTGGTTATTTTCTCATACCTCTCGCCCACTTTGTTAATATTTTTGTATATAATTTTATTAAATCTTTAAATTTAATCTTCACAAGTCCGAGATTTTGAACCTCATTACTACAACAACAATCAAAAAACAGAATCAGATGGTCCTGCGAAAATTAAAGAGTTTGCGAGATTAACATTTGTAAGGTTGCGAGAATGTCGCAAGCCATATTCGAAAATAAAGGAAAGATTAGCTGTCATCCACTATGTACTTCCCTATAAATAGTCGTTCAGTTGTAAAAGAAAAGGGAGAGATCTTTTTTGAGTAAGAAACAAGTAAATAGGAGAGAGAAAGTCTAGAGCAGAGATCATTCTTGATTTCTTTATCTTTTTTGCCCGCATTAACCAGCATTTTTGATGGAACAACTTGTGCAATTCAACACATTAAAGCCTATGTGAGGTGCATGTTACAATGGGAAAATCATGATGCCGTATTGTGCAAATATTTTGCATCCAGCTTAACAGGAGAGGCGTTAAAATGGTTTGAAGGTCTACCAAAGAACACAATAACCTCCTTCAATCATTTGCAGACTACATTCTTGGGGGCATATATAAGTAATAATTCCTCGCGACATGGTATAGAAGATGTGTTTGGATTAAAACAAAGGATTGGCGAAAGTTTGAAACACCTGACTAAAAGATAGAGAACTATGTGTAGCGAAATGGCTGGCCGTGTAGATGAGAGATATCTTATATTATCATTTATCAATGCTATGTTTGCAACAAACCTATTGTATGTACAAATCTTCAGAGTTAAGAATACGATCACAATGACTGAATTGCGAGAACTTCAAGAAGAATACATTGCTCTAGAGGAAAGGCAAAATGAAATGGAATCATATCCAGTTGCGAACACCAACTCACAAACAGCGAATGCAAGCTTATTACCCAATCTAATAAACACAGTGGTGAATACTTCGCAAGTACAACAAGAGAAGGTAACAAGTAACAATCAACAGAAACTGGTAGCTATGGGAAGCAGAGATCAAGAAGAGTATGAAAGAGAAAGAAATTTCTACAATCGTGGAGGAAATAACAAGATTCAAAGACTCGATCAACCGCAAGAAACTTATGGAGGGCAAAGACAAAACTATAATAGAGGACAAAGAGGTCACAAGGTAGTATGGGAAGAAATCAAGATGCCACCTCTAAATGCAAGTGTGAATAAGATATGGGAAGCTATAATCTTGATGGAGAATATACCAACACCATGGAACATGGGAACGGAACCACCTCCAAACCACAGAAGTCATGAGTTTTGTTCTTATCATCATTTTCATGGACATACCACAAATGATTGCATAAATGTAAAAATAATTATTTTGAGAATGATAAATCAAGGAAAACTAAACGACTTTCTGGTAGGGCATCCACAATCTCAACCACTGCCACCACCACCAGAACATCACAAAGTGAATACGATGAAAAAGAAAGAAACATTCTTCATAGAAGTTGGTGCAAAAGAAAAAAATCTATTCTGTCACTTTATCGTACATTCATATAAGACAATTGAAGATTTTCATGATAATGTTTTGAGTAGAGTGTTCGCAAGAGATAATGATGGAAGAGAAATTATGAATATTGTGAAAATATCGCCACTAGAGAAATGGCAGAAACAGATCATTTCTTTTACCGCAGAAGAAATTCCCGAAGGAGAAGAGGTGCATGACAATCCATTGGTAGTAAAATTAGAAATTAATTCAAAACCGAAAGAAGATGAGGATAATGAAGCTGAAGATTCATGGGCAATCAATAGAATTCTAATCGATACTGGAAGCTCTGTGAACATCTTATTTTATCATACTTATAAAACCATGGGTGGAAGAGACGATGATCTTATACCATCAACATATAAGATATATGGTTTTAATGGTACTGCTAACAAGCCTAAAGGGGAGGTTACTATGCGAATTCCATTGAAAGGAATATCATCTGAAATCTTATTCCGTGTCGTTGATGTAGAATCACCCTACAATGCGTTAATTGGTCGACCTTGGCTACATGGGATTCTAGGTGTAGCTTCAACTTTTCACCAGTGCATCAAATTCCCTCACCCCAGTGGTGTAGGAATCATAAAGGGAGATTGGGTTGAAGGAAAGAGGTGTTACGAAACTGAGATAGAATCTTGCGAAGGAAGAGCAAACAAGAAGGAAAATTGGTGACACAAAATCAAAGATACACAAAGAAGTGAGAGGTTGATGGTGGATACAATCGAAAGGAAATCAGAAGAGATGTTCCGAAACTAATGCTAGCTCAGGATAAAAATAATGAGCATACCAACACTAAAGAAGCAGTAGCAGAAAATAATAAAGAAGCAGAGGATGACAAAGGAAATAAAAACAAGAAATGTATGAATGATTAAGTTGTTGCGATACTCTCGCAATAAGCAAAATTCTCAAAAATATATTTGGTTGAATGGCAAAATTGAGATTGCGAAATTCAGATACAATATGATTATTTGCGAGACTCTCGCAGAGATAATGAATTTTACAGAAAGTAGTTAGAGAAAAATGACAAAAGAGAAAGAGGCGAACCTTTATGGCGTACACCCTAGTTCGCGAATACAATTTCGCAAGAGGCAAATGTAAGACCTAAAGTACGTCATATAAGGGGGTACCTATTGCATGACTCATGGAAAGGCTACACCTCCACCGGAACCTGAGTCATGGAGATTTGGGGTCAATGAAGCCCATCCGGGAGAGGCACCTTGGATTCTCAGCTTAAGCATATGACTTAGGTTGGGAGACTAAGGTAATAAGGACTCTCCCAAGGGGTGCAGATATGATCAAGGCGTCGAGGTAGACGGTTGAGTCAAGAGTGTCAGAGACGTTTGAAGCGTACTTTGCCATTCTTGACAAGTCTTGGATTATACTGCACTCGGCCTGAAGAAAACCCCACTTAGGGTGCAGTCTCGTAACCATAAGCCCTATAGGTAAAAGGGATAAGAGGCTGCGAAAACAACTGGTTGTTGTTAAGACTGGATGAGAGGATCTAACCTTGTATGGTATAAGTACGCCTCCTTAAAGGGGCAACCAGGGGGGAGATAACGACGTCACCCTCCATTAGGGAGCTGATAAGTGTCTTAAGACGCAAATGTCATGAGGCTTTTTATTCACAAGGATATTAACGCTTGTCATATTTGTGAACAATCATGAAGAGGCAATAATACAAAAGAAAAGGATAAGACGAGATCAATGGGTTTTCGCATGAAAGTGTGAAGACGTCCTGCGGTTTCGTCGCAAGACGGCAATGTCATGGGGCTTCATTTTCGCAAGAATATTTAGGCATGTCATATTGTCGCAACATTCCTGAAGAGGCCATAATACAAAAGAAAAAGTTAAGGCAAGATCAATGGGTTTTTGCATGAAAGTGCAAGGACGTCCTGCGATTTTGTCGCAATGACAAGAGGTGGCATAATAAGACCTTTAATTAGGAAGGAAAAATAAGACCACACGAGAGTGAGATTTTGAAAAGAAACAAAATTCACTTCGCATAAGATTGCGAAGTTATACAATAAGAATTTTTTTATGAAATCTCTCATTTGGATTCAAATAACAGAGGCAAGTATGGGAATGTATGAAATTAGAAAATTTTATTTGTCTCCATATGAGAGATTTACTCAAAGATTCAAGAATTAATGATTATATTGATTAACTATATTGCAAAGAAGAATTGTTTTAATTAATGCAGGTCAAAATGAAAGAAACACAAATATACAGAAAGAAGAAATAAATGTACAAGTATTACAAAGAATCAAAGAAAGAAATAAAGACTACTTCTTAGTTAATCCTTCATTATCTTCATCAGACTTGCTCCCTTCTTCGTCTGCGTCAGAATCTTCATCACCATTAGAACTTCCATCACTATCAGATTCTTCATCGTCAGCCTCGCTATCAGAGATAGTCAAACTGGGAGTATTCTGTGAGATTTTTCCAAGACACAAGGATAATCAGAATGTGGGATATTATGATCGTCACAAACCATTTGGATAGTTTGATTGCGAAAATGCATATCATCATTCTTAAAATTCGCAACAGTGATCTTGATTTGATTCTTTAATATATAATACTTGTCGTTGCGAGAAGAAAGATTCTTTGCGAGTTCCTCCTTTTCAGCTTCAAGTTCATCAATCTTTTCACGATATCTATTTTCAGAATCTGCGAACAAAATACAATCAATTATTAACTTGATGAGAATTCATAAGAAGCAAAAGATTAGCAAAGAAGAGCAGTTAGTAACCTTCTCTGTCAGAAATCATATCTCTAATCAAGGATGTATGCTCAACTTGGAGACTAACATTTACACCTAAATCTTTTCTAGCATCATCTAAGATTTTCGCAACCCAGAGAAATTCATCCTCACTACTTAAGAAGACGAGAACGAATTTGATTTTCCCTTTCGCAGAGTTCGATATTCTTGCGGTTAGCTTCATCTCGTTCAAGTTGAACTTCAAGAAGAGCCTCTTGGAATTTCGCCAAAGCCTTGGCACCTTGATCAGAGATGCGATCCTTATCATCTATGAGACCGCTAATTTTGGTTCTTAACTCATTGGTTTTCTCTTTAAAATCAAGAAGGAGACGCTTAAATCGGTTGGCTAGGCCTAAACTAGATCTGTGATCAATTTCTAAGAGGCGAAATTTAGATCTAAGCTCATTTAGAGAAAGAGATGAAATTCTATCATTTGAGAATCTATTTAAGGAATTGTTAAGACGCTCAAGAAGGGTATCATTATCCAAGGCATTAGGAAATGAACGAAGAAGGGTAGCTTCATCAGAAAGACCATAAATGTCTGCAAAAAGGATCATTTAAATAAGATAAAACAACGGGATGAATGAATAAGGATCATTTAAATAAGGATCATTTGAGAATCTATTTAAAGGGAAAAGACAAAAGTAAAATGCCGTAAAGATGATTATTAGCTTGCTGAAGACTATAGATTTTGTTCTTATACGAAGAAGAATCAATTTATAATTGTCTATTTTTCTCGCGAAGACCTTTAACTTCAGCTTCCAATTCTTTATTCTTTTTGCGAAATTGAAGATTCTTCTTTTCAAGATTTTCGCGTCTTCTCTCTAGATCTGAGGCAACAACAAAAGAAGCTTTTTCATCCTGCGAAAAAATATAAAAAATATTAATATAGAAAGAAATTTTGAGTTATAATAATGAAGAAGTAAAAGGATAAAAGTATACCAGACTATTGAGAGAATGCAAGAAGTCGAGAGTCACTGATCTAGAAACTCCACGAAGAGAGCTATCACCATCTAATAAAGGGACATCGCAAAGGGTAGCGAGATATTTGCAGGTATTTGCGAATTGGCTATCTCCCATTCCTTGTAGAGAATCATAAAAGAGGCCAGAGAGCTTAGCCATAGAAGATTCAGGTGGAGAATCTTCACTTGCAGCAAGATCATCGTTGTCCTCATCACCCTTATCACTTTCGGAATTTTCGTGAGGAGGAATATTTGAAGGAGAAGAAGAACGAACTTTACTTTTCTTTGGAGGAGGACCAGTTGATTTTTCCTTGCGAAGAGCACCTTTACCTTTATCACCAATCTTCGCAACATCGGCAGATTCTTCTACTTCAGCAATAATCTTCACACACAGATAGAAATAAGAAATGGAAGCATGGAAGTAACAGTATACTGTTTAAAATCATAAGAGAAAATTGAAGAAAATTTAAAATCATAAGAGAAAATTTCTTACCTCATCTGTGTATGAGCGAAGAGCTAGCAGAGTACTAGATTTCCCAGTCCTGCTATAACTATCCTTCAGTTTTTGGATCTGCGGAATGTCGCAAGAGTTAGCGAACAGAATAATAAAAATCAATAAAGAAATATAAAGTGAGTTAAATTGGAAGAAACATACTTCTTTCTCCTTTTCAGGCCAAGAGAAAACCCAAGGTTGATAAGCAGCGAGATTCGCAGGAAGAACATTTGACCCAGCAATGTAGGGTCCTTTTAGCATTAAAGGAAAAACACACCATTTATCATCTTTGGATTGGCGAGGAGTTGTGTTCTTACCAGAGTGCCAGTCAATATCTTGCATGAGAATTTTGGCTTCGTCAATATTATCTTTCCTTTTTAAGCGAATACCCCAGCGAGTATTCTCTTTCTTCATGGAGATAAGTTCATAGTTCTCAAAGAAATTCGCTACTGTGTATTTCTCAGCAACTATCTCTAGGTTTGCGAATTTAGGATCCCTAAGTTCTTTGGAGTACAGAGATCCTCTACCAGCACCACGATTAGCGAACTCTAGCATCAGACGGATGCAGTCCCCACTCAGTTGGAAGATAGCTCGCGAAAATCCCGAGTGAGAAAGAATTTCATAAAATAAAGGAAGATATGGGTTATAAATAGGAATAGGGAGACCTGCGAGAATCTGACGTAGCGAAATTATGATTGACTGATCATCACAATACTGATCAGAGAAAAGTTTGACAAAAAGAATTGATTTGGCATTTTCACCAGGAATGGTGGAGAGTGTGAAACCTTTATCAGCAAGATCTTTTTGGACATCTTGTAAATTCTTCTCATATCTATGACCACTTGGAGCCATGTTTGAATATAGAGTATAGGAATGAATAAAAAGTAAGAGGATTGAAGGAGGAAAAATTACAGCAGCAGAACTTGCAGAAGAATAACAGAGTTGCAGAGATGAGAGAATAAAAATAGAAGAGAAAGTAAAAAAGAAAAGTGGAAAGAAGAGTAAGAAGAGTATATAAAGGAGATTTTTTTTTACTCGAAGAAATAAACACCATTAAGACGAAGAGACGTGAGCGGTTGAAAAGTAGCGGTTACAGAAGACGTGTCAAGAAACAAATGGAAGAAAGAATACGTGTGATAAATGCAGAATATGAAACGATGAACAACTGCGGCATTTCTCACATCATTCTCTACTTCGCAGAAAAGATATGAGAAGAGGCAAGATGTAGGATCAGAATCTCTCAACAATGATATCTTAGCGAAATTATCAACAACACAACACAACAGCGTCGCAGAACAATTTCAGAAATGATATAATAAACGACGTCAGCTAAAATCATGAGAAAGATGTGATGGTCCTGCGAAAATTAGAGAGTTTGCGAGATTAACATTTGTAAGGTTGCGAGAATGTCGCAAGCCATATTCTAAAATAAATGACAGATTAGCTGTCATCCACTATGTACTTCCCTATAAATAGTCGTTCAGTTGTAAAGGAAAAGGGAGAGATCTTTTTTGAGTAAGAAACAAGTAAATAGGAGAGATAAAGTCTAGAGCAGAGATCATTCTTGATTTCTTTATCTTCTCTCGTAAGAATATTCAAAGGTTGATTAATAAAATTAAGAGTATAAATCTAAAATGAGTTGATTAATAATGAAATCATATGAGGGGTGTAGTGTGGGATTTCCTGCAACTACAGATCTTACATCGATGAAACATTCTTCTTTACTTTTGTGGTTTATCAAGAGGCAGCAAGCTCAATTTTTTGTCACTTACTCGGAATTTCAGGCTTTGGCGTCTTGTAATCATCTTTCGGTCTCTATTAGCTTTATGTGCTCTGATCAGCTCCAATTCTTCGTCTTTCCTCAATTTTTCCTTGTGGTCTTTCCCAGTCCAACATAAGGTTTCCCCAAGTTCTTTAACTACCTTATGCTTCCCTAGCAAAAAGTCTTGATGCAATTTGAATGTTATATCAGTCGCCTGCTCAGAATCACACAAAAAAATATATAAGCATCCGAGAAAAGAGCTGAAGTACAAATGATAGATACAAACTCTAGAACAAGTAGTTTGAGTTTAAAACGACGTCATACCTCCAGTGTTGATTTCCCAATTGTGTATGTAAATGAAATCCTCACCAACTCATGCAGCAGAAATTCCACATGCTCAACCCCGCACCGCACTTTTTTATTAGTGCAGCCATCTAAGGAACCCGAAGACAAAAGATAGAAAATCCAAGTTAACATCAGAATCACCAAAAATCAAAATGCATTCAATGAAAAGAAGAGAAGTGCAAAAACCAAAACTATATACCTTGAGGCTGTATGAAAAAAGCTAGGATTTTTGCAGCCATTTCCTCGACTACTTTTCATGCTTAACTTTCCCACATGTCATAAACACAAGTAAGTCTGAGATACTTTGCAGTGCAAGGAAATCATCCTGAAAAGTAACCCAAAGCAAGCAATAAAAAGTATGGGTTAGTCGCAAAGACAAGTATATCATAAATTAAAAGTGGAGTATGGGTTAGTCCCGTTAAAACGGTCTTTTTCAAAGTTGGGAACACCAACCTGAAGTTGTGCCTGTCGAGAGGGAATCATGATAGAGATGCCTTCAGCAAAGAGCTTTATAGACTCTGGAGTCAATACAATAATCGAATCCCTCTAATGTGGTTGAGGTTTATATATAACTTCCCCTGAGTTAAAATTATACGTGTCCTAGTTGGTTTCGAAAACAACAACAACTTTTTAAGTACAACCCGTAATTGTTTAAGTTTTAGTCCCACAGAGACTAGTTACAGAAGAGGAATGGAAACGAGACAGTATAAAAGGAGAAGTGAAAAGCTAGTCCAAGCATACCTTTCTCGGCCTTTTGGCTAAGATCAAGTGTAGTATCTGTTCTTATCAGTTTAATATCTGATATGCCATCCATCGGATGGCACGATATTAATCTAATTTTTTACATGGGGGAGTTCCCATCATAGCAGCTTGCTGCTGGGGTTCTCACGCGTCGCCTCTGCGTTGCACTACTGCAGAGGCCTGGCGCACCCCCACCAGATCTAAAAACTAAACTTATGCTGAACTACTGCAAACATTATGCTACACAAGACACCACAGCCCCGTACATACTTTTGACCGATACTTACTACTTCTTCTACTAATTTCTTGCGTGCAGCTTCCAAGACTTGAGGCTTTAGAACTAACATCCCTCTCACGATGTCTGCGTTACGAATGATAACCTGTATACCAAGAAAATATAAATTCTGAGTGTTACTTACGCAACAAAGTACATCAAGTAATCCCACAAGAAACCCCTACATGAACATATACAATAACTATAAGTAAGTTTATTTCAGAAAAAAACATATCTAAAACATTAAGATCTTTGATAGGTGGTCTCGAAACCAACATATAACTCCCAATTCTAAGGAAGTATATGAGCGTTGTTCCAAATCCATTGTCAATTTGAGTTAAACTATCTGTTTTCATAATCTCCAGCTTCTGCGAGGATGAAATGTCAATTTGAGAATTTAAGAGAACCCATTGGTGTTCCACGCTGTCCAGCGTTGTGCTCAGTGCAAGAGTGAAATAGCTGCAACAGCTTGTAATGGATCTGAGCACTTGTTAGCCTCAGGAACACAACGCTTTACCAACTTACCGAATTTGAAGGGAATAAATCGTAAGCACATGGGTCATTTTGTATCTCTATGTGTGCTTTCTATATGTAATATTTGGGGATATTTGATTTATATGTAACCCTGCTAGCTAAGGACCGAAAATGAATCAACATAATTAATACCGGTAGTGACAATAATTATATGTATGCACATCACTTCAAATATACGAGTGATGCGAAAACTAATATACGTCTGTCATTTCAAAACAAAAACAAAAACTGCTTCACAAATTGCCGATAAGAAGGAAATAGAAAAACTGCACCAGCCGGGAATTCGAACCCGTGTCTGTACCGTGGCAGGGTACTATTCTACCACTAGACCACTGGTGCGGGATGTCTTAGCTTCCCAACATCCAAAATATCACCAATTAAATTCGAACATCCTCATAAACCACAAAGTTTCTAGCAACTCCAAGTAACCATGGATTTTTCTGACTTCTTCATGAACTATTTGTGGCTAACTACGTGCCCATGTTTCGAATAACCGGATTCAAATTGAATCCTTCTACGGGTTAAGAACAACCCACATTTTCAATACAAGACAATAGAATCAGCTCAAGAGTATTGACCCAAACTCGTAACAATTTCAGCAAACTTAGTGAGAAAGAGGAAATTCTGACAAGTATTAAAATTCTATTTGTTCCCAACACTAAAAGAAACTCTTAACTAAAATACTACGTTCTTCAACATCATATCGTAAAGACAAATACTTAGATACAAGCACAATTTGGGAATCAGAGATTTCACTACTTCTACTATCTGAACAAACTAAAGCAAGCACTTACATAAGAAAGACTGCAAGGGCATCTTGCCAGTCATAAGCAAAAGGAAATACACTACAGACTCGAAACATACATTAAAACTCACCATCTGTATAACTATTCCTTCCCGCAATCGAATAGTTATTTTGCGATTCAGTCACTCAATAGACATACACATCCCGGTTTTGTGTTCCTGTCCTAGCGCTGTTGCCAAATACTAGGCAAGGGGAGGCAATAGAGAGCCAGTATCTTACCCATTCAATAGACAAACCACATTCAAATGAAACAGATTATATTAGTCCCACACTACTTGTGTCCATACAAGAGACGAGAAAGAGATGCTACAAATAGGAGAGGCATTGGAACGTAGAAGCATACTTACCTGGACGGGGTCTATGGATGATCAAGAAGGTCCATGGCCTAGGTTAGCGACCTCCATTGCACACTAAGGAGGGGTGCTTGCCTAAGATCTCCCCACCGAGGGAGAGTCTACGTCATAATTTGTTCCTGAGGGGGTACGCGTCCGCGCGGCCCCTGCCAATTAAACTAAACCTTTCAGCCTTTGCTTCTCTTATGTAAGGGACTAGCAGTGAATCATTTTTCTGTGCTTTGGGTTAATTACAAACTAAGCAATGCCCGCCCTTCATTAAGAAATTATCTCCCTGTAACAGTGAACATATTGAATCTCAAGAACCTGACATTTAGCTCTAAATCACCAAGGAATACTCCCCTTTTCTAGAATCACCAACAACTGGATTATGATTTTATCACACCTTTATAAGCTAACAGCAATATAATTTGCCATCACCTCAGCAATATAATTTGCCACCCCAATACCACCTGAAATCTTAATAAAAGCTCGTCAAGTTGCAGGTGGTAATTGCAAAGTTGTAGCCTAGCAGCCAGTAAATTGCAAAGTTGTAGCAGCAATGAAAGCTCGTCATCCAAAGTTGTAGCCTAGCAGCCAGTATATACGCACAAAACCTCACATCAGGCACTACAGTAAAGAATTCAAGGAGCTGGTAAATAGTTCGATTCCTATTGCAATTCCAAATTCATTGTCATTTCTCGAGATGCCCAGTCATTCACATTGTACCATCTCGAACCAGGCTGTTTACACTCACAACCTATGGTTGTCTTACTAGGCTAATTCTGATATATCCCAATATAGTCTAGAAACATCTCCAGATACATAAGTAGTGTTATCAAACCAAAACCTAATTAAACCTTGATGCAAATTGAATAATATATCAGCCGCCTGCTTGCAATGACATCCACTTTGCTAAGAAGCAGAATATCAAAATTTAAAGCCTTACTCGATTACCCATAAAATCATAGAAAAGTAATAACAATAATACATTGTTCTGTTAGACATAAATTTTCACATAAGAGATGAATAGATTGAGAAGTTAAACATTGTTGTGTTAGCAGGGTTTCTGCGTTCAACATTGTCGTGTATTGTCTTCTTCGCAGAAATTTTATGGTATTTTCCAGCTCAAATTTTCGTCTACACAAAGTAAGCTCGGACTTTCAGCCTTTGGCTTTTCGAAATCTTTCGTCGTCTATTAGCTCTATGTGCTCTAATCAGCTTTAGTTGTTCAACTTGTCCTTGTGGCCTTTTCCATTCCAACATAAGGTCCTCGCAAGTTCTCTAACTACATCATGCTTCCCTTTCAAAAATTCTTGATGCACATTGAATAGTAGATCAGTCGCCTGCTTGGAATTACACAAAAATATATATAAGCATCCGAGAAAAGAGCTGAAGTACAAATGATACAAACTCTAGAACAAGTAGTTTTTAGTTCACCACTGACATAGATACCTCCAGCCTTGATGGATTTTTTGACTCTTGACTGTATGTAAAGGATATCCTCACCAACTGATGCAGTAGAAATTTTACATGCTCAACACTGCAGCGCTCTTTTTTCTTTTTGCCCTCTATGAAACCCGAACACAATAGATGAAAATTTAAGTTAACATCTCAGAAGTTAACCAAAATCAATGCGTACAGTGAGAAGTACAAACCAAAACTACCTTCTGGCTGTATGAAAAAAGCTAGCATATCTGCAGCCATTTTGTCGACCATGTCTTGCTCAACTTTATAACAAAAAAGTTCGAGATACTCTGCCATCCCATTAAAACGGTTTCTTTAAAAGTTTTCAACAGTTACCTCAAGCATTTCCCGTTCAGAGAGAATCATACGAGAGATGCCATCAACACAGAGCGATATAGACTCTCGCGACAATCCAATACTATCTATAAAGTAAAGCAGTTCTTGTTTTTCTTTTTTTGAAATGGGAAGTAGTAGAAGCAGCAGTTTCCCACGGTGAGTCCAACTCCATCTCTTCGGCAGCATCAGCAGTTTCCCACTTGTCTAAGCACTCCATATCTCTAGCAGCAGCAGCAGTTTCCTGCAGATCCCAGTACTCCATAATATCTTCAACCGTACGAGCAGAAGCAGTTTCCTGCTGGTACAAGTACTCCATGTCTTCAGTAGTTTCCTGCTGTTCCAACTTCTCCATATCTTCTTAACCAAAATTTTGAGTTTGAAGAAGAAGAAGACTTAAACTTTGGCTTCTCTATACCCTGCTGATTAAACCACTACTCTTTATCTCCAAGATAATTTCATTCCTTCTGATAATGTTGTATATGTGAAAATATTTGTGTTAGGGTTCATATAGCAGCCTTTGGTTAAGATTACTTCTCCTACAACTAACTTCTGAATACAATCCCAAAAATGTTCTAGAATTGTACTAAATATATATTAAACCCTAAATATTACTCAACTCCGGACCAAAATACCCAAACCAAACCCGGAATCAGCACAGGAGAAAGTCACCCGGTCCAGAGAAGTGGTTGTTGCCTTGTTGGTGTTGCAGGAATGACGGAGCTTTGTGTTCGGGTTAAGGTCTTAAGGGCATCTGTGGAATTTCGATCATGTGATGTGCCAATAATATTTTAGTAAATGAGATATGAAAGAGCAGACTATGCTTTTTATTGATGCAAAACAACAGTACAGACTTGATTCTGAGAACAAAAATTTAGCAATTTTTTTGTCTACACAAAGTAAGCTCGGAATTTCAGCCTTTGGCGTTCTGAAATAGTTCGGTGTTTATTAGCTCTATGTGCTCTTCTAATCAGCTTTAGTTCCTCGTCTTTCATCATCTTCTCGGTTTGGTCTACTCCAGTCCAACTTAAGGTTTTCTCAAGTTCTTTAACTACGTCAATCTTCTCTGGCATAAAGTCTTGATGGAGAGTGAATACTGCATCAATCGCCTGCTTGGAATTACACAAAAATATATAATTAAGCACCTTAAAAAGAGTTGAAGAACAAACGATACAAACTCTAGAAAATAAAGTAGTTTGAAGTTTAAAACGACATACGAACCTCTGGCGCTGATGGATTTTTCTTAATTTTGAATGTAAAGGATATTCTCACCAACTCATACAACAGATATTCCACATGCTCGACACTGCACCGCTCTTTCTTAATGCAGTGCTCTAAGAAACCCAAAAATATAAGATGAAAACTTAAGTTAACATCAGAGAATTAACAAAAATTAAACAGAAAAAATAAATAAAAGAAACTACCTTGTGGCTGTATGAAAAAATCTAGGATTTCTTCAGCCATATACTGGACTATTTCTTGCTTGAATTCCTTACAAGTGTGTCTGAGATTCTCTGCCAACAAACTAAAACGGTCTTTTTTGAAGTTTGCAACAGTCACCACCTGACATTCTTCATCTTGAGAGGAAATCGACATAGAACATGTCATCAGACACGAGCGATATAGAATCTGACGCCAATACAACTTCATCTCTCCAGGAAGCAGCAGGAGCTTCTTCCTGCTGGTCCGACTCCATGGATGGATTCCCTCAACCAAATTTTTGAGTTTGCAGAAGAATACTTAAACGAACACTACCTTTTGTTTACCTTGTAACCTAAACGATTACCTCTCCTCTTTCTCCAACGCAAAGTTCTAATGTTGTATATGTAAAAGTATCTTTGGTTTAGTTATATAGCTCTCCAGGATACTTGTCCTAGTTGGTTTCTACATCCTAAAACAACAACTTGCAAATATACATGGTCACTTGGTCAGGAGCATCTGCGGAATTTGCATAAAAGAGTAATATTATTATTAGCCCATATCTGACCACTCTTACAAGTCAATTCCATCATCAAATGCTCCAATTGATGCAAAATTTGTCCGGTATATATTTAAGGTTCAAGTTTTGTTTTTGTTTGAGTTTAGTTCTGATCTATAGCGGTCATATTAATGTGTAGGAGATGCTGAATATACGTATGCATTTTGATGGTAGGTGGGTTGGAAAATGGAACACGGATACTGTGACCTACAACCTCCAGTCGTGGTCTGTTGGTTATATAAAGGGATGTTTTACTGATATGGATCAAAGAGAGGTTTCTTTCTACAGAAATGCTGCCTCTCCTGGTGTGGTATTTTACGGTTTTGAATTTTGAAACACGGGTCCTGAACTTGGTATGCGCCACTCATGGGGTTGTTTCATCCAGTATCTTGACTTCTGTTCTGCAACAAGTCTAAAATTTGGGAAAATATTCCTTGATGTTCCACCATGATACCAATTCCGTATCAATAATGTTAATCTTAGTGGAAAAGGTATGTGGTGCACATCATTCACCCACAAGCTAGATACTATCAGCGTGCGATACCAACAACCACGGTTGCTTTCAGGAGAGATATAAGCATCCGAAAAAAGAAAAAATATATATCAGTCGCCTGCTTGGAATTACACAAAAAAAAATATATATAAGCATCCGAAAAAAAAAAAAATCAAAAAATTTGGACCATTTCTCGATTTGTGCGTGTCATCCTTGCGCAGGGGCCATGCTAATCTTCTCTGTATCGTTCCAATTTTATCAGATGTCCCCGAAGGGACAAGCTTAAGGGAAAGCTCCGGCTATTTGAACCAATCTCTGTTTGCAAACAAGGAAATGTGGGACTATACAGAACGCGCTAGTCACAGTTTCTGCGTTCCTTTTCTGTAGTCGTTAAGAGTTCGAATCTCTACAGTCACAAACAAGGCACAAGCCTCAATGTTTATGGGCATAGTAGTTCTGTGTAAGATCTGCCTACGGGTTAGAGTCTACGTCATAATTTGTTCCTGAGGGGGTACACGTTCGCACTGCCCCTGCCAATTCCGCTAAGACTAAACCTTGCATCCTTTGCCTTTTCAATTTGACTTGACTTTCTTTTATCATCTGCTAGAACTTGGATTTTCACATTTTTATCACCAGCAGCAAGCAATGCCTTCTTTTAGAAAATTTATTACCCTGTAACAGTGAGCATATTGAATCTCAAGAACTACTTGGTTACATAGAAATCTAATGGAAGTAACAAATATATTACATTGAAAAACTGCTTTCAGTTTACAAACTTCAATAAGCTAGACATAAATTTTCCAACTAATCACTGGTCAATTAAGAGATGAATAGCATTGTTGTGTTAGCAGGGTTTCTGCCTTTGACATTGTCGTGTATTATCTTCTTTGCAGAAATTCACTGGCCTTTGCCAGCTCAATTTTTCGGTCTACACAAAGTAAGCTCGGACTTTCATCCTTCGGCTTTTCGATATCTTTCGTTGTCTATTAGCTCTATGTGCTTTAATCAAAAAAGTCTTGATGCAAATTGAATAGTATATCAGTCGCCTGCTTGGAATTACACACAAAAAAAAAAATATAAGAATCCGAAAAAGAGATGAAGTACAAATATTACAAACTCTAGAACAAGTAGTTTTTAGCTCAAAACTGCCATGGATACCTCCAGGCTTGATGGATTTTTTCCAATTGTGTATGTAAAGGAAATCCTCACCAACTGATGCAGCAGAAATTTCACATGCTCAACACTGCAACGCCTTCTTTTCTTTTTGCCCTCTAAGAAAAGATGAAAATTTAAGTTAACATTAGAACTTAACCAAAATCAATGAAGATACAGTGACAAGTGCAACACCAAATCTACCTTCTGGTCGTATGTAAAAAGCTAGGATTTCTGCAGCCATTTTATCGACTATTTCTTTCTTAACTTGCTCACAAAAACGTCACTCTGCCATCCCTTTAAAACGGTTTGTTTCAAAGTTTTCAACAGTCACCTTAAGCATTTCCTGTTCGGACAACATACCCGAACCCAAATATTAAATTTAGGGATTAATAAGAATCATCAAAGGGAGAGTGGAGATGGAGAATGTTACCATGTCCAGGGAAGTGGTTGTGGCCTTGTTGGTGTTGGAGGAATGAAATTGGAGTACATATATACAAGCAGAGCTTTGATTGCTTGAAATTAACTTTTCTGCATAACCTTTTGATTACTGCTGGGGTTCTCATGCGTTGCACTATTGCAAGGGCCAGGCGCACCTATACCGGTTTCTAAATTTGAACTTTATTGTCATAGTCCCAAAAGCTGCTGCAGTATAACTTTGTGCTCAGATTGTCAAGGAGCTGAGATTTTGGACCCTTGACCATCAAATCACCTGTGCAAGAGTTAAATAGCTGCAATTTCATCTTGTTGTCAGGGAAAGTGAAAAAAAAAATCCTGTCTGGATTTGTGGAAACCAGAAATTCCGAAATTTGTAGACAACAATTAAACTATGATCAGATCGACCATGCTTTTTACTGATGCAAACAACAGTACATACTTGACTTTGAGAACAAACAACAGTACAGACTTGATTCTGAGAACAAAAATTTAGCAATTTTTTTGTCTACACAAAGTAAGCTCGGAATTTCAGCCTTTGGCGTTCTGAAATAGTTCGGTGTTTATTAGCTCTATGTGCTCTTCTAATCATCTCTAGTTCCCCGTCTTTGCTTTTCTTCTCCATGTGGTTTACTCCAGTCCAACTTAAGGTTTCCTCAAGTTCTTTAACTACGTCAATCTTCTCTGGCATAAAGTCTTGATGGAGAGTGAATACTGCATCAATCGCCTGCTTGGAATTACACAAAAATATATAATTAAGCACCTTAAAAAGAGTTGAAGAACAAACGATACAAACTCTAGAAAATAAAGTAGTTTGAAGTTTAAAACGACATACGAACCTCTGGCGCTGATGGATTTTTCTTAATTTTGAATGTAAAGGATATTCTCACCAACTCATACAACAGATATTCCACATGCTCGACACTGCACCGCTCTTTCTTAATGCAGTGCTCTAAGAAACCCAAAAATATAAGATGAAAACTTAAGTTAACATCAGAGAATTAACAAAAATTAAACAGAAAAAATAAATAAAAGAAACTACCTTGTGGCTGTATGAAAAAATCTAGGATTTCTTCAGCCATATACTGGACTATTTCTTGCTTGAATTCCTTACAAGTGTGTCTGAGATTCTCTGCCAACAAACTAAAACGGTCTTTTTTGAAGTTTGCAACAGTCACCACCTGACATTCTTCATCTTGAGAGGAAATCGACATAGAACATGTCATCAGACACGAGCGATATAGAATCTGACGCCAATACAACTTCATCTCTCCAGGAAGCAGCAGGAGCTTCTTCCTGCTGGTCCGACTCCATGGATGGATTCCCTCAACCAAATTTTTGAGTTTGCAGAAGAATACTTAAACGAACACTACCTTTTGTTTACCTTGTAACCTAAACGATTACCTCTCCTCTTTCTCCAACGCAAAGTTCTAATGTTGTATATGTAAAAGTATCTTTGGTTTAGTTATATAGCTCTCCAGGATACTTGTCCTAGTTGGTTTCTACATCCTAAAACAACAACTTGCAAATATACATGGTCACTTGGTCAGGAGCATCTGCGGAATTTGCATAAAAGAGTAATATTATTATTAGCCCATATCTGACCACTCTTACAAGTCAATTCCATCATCAAATGCTCCAATTGATGCAAAATTTGTCCGGTATATATTTAAGGTTCAAGTTTTGTTTTTGTTTGAGTTTAGTTCTGATCTATAGCGGTCATATTAATGTGTAGGAGATGCTGAATATACGTATGCATTTTGATGGTAGGTGGGTTGGAAAATGGAACACGGATACTGTGACCTACAACCTCCAGTCGTGGTCTGTTGGTTATATAAAGGGATGTTTTACTGATATGGATCAAAGAGAGGTTTCTTTCTACAGAAATGCTGCCTCTCCTGGTGTGGTATTTTACGGTTTTGAATTTTGAAACACGGGTCCTGAACTTGGTATGCGCCACTCATGGGGTTGTTTCATCCAGTATCTTGACTTCTGTTCTGCAACAAGTCTAAAATTTGGGAAAATATTCCTTGATGTTCCACCATGATACCAATTCCGTATCAATAATGTTAATCTTAGTGGAAAAGGTATGTGGTGCACATCATTCACCCACAAGCTAGATACTATCAGCGTGCGATACCAACAACCACGGTTGCTTTCAGGAGAGATATAAGCATCCGAAAAAAGAAAAAATATATATCAGTCGCCTGCTTGGAATTACACAAAAAAAAATATATATAAGCATCCGAAAAAAAAAAAAATCAAAAAATTTGGACCATTTCTCGATTTGTGCGTGTCATCCTTGCGCAGGGGCCATGCTAATCTTCTCTGTATCGTTCCAATTTTATCAGATGTCCCCGAAGGGACAAGCTTAAGGGAAAGCTCCGGCTATTTGAACCAATCTCTGTTTGCAAACAAGGAAATGTGGGACTATACAGAACGCGCTAGTCACAGTTTCTGCGTTCCTTTTCTGTAGTCGTTAAGAGTTCGAATCTCTACAGTCACAAACAAGGCACAAGCCTCAATGTTTATGGGCATAGTAGTTCTGTGTAAGATCTGCCTACGGGTTAGAGTCTACGTCATAATTTGTTCCTGAGGGGGTACACGTTCGCACTGCCCCTGCCAATTCCGCTAAGACTAAACCTTGCATCCTTTGCCTTTTCAATTTGACTTGACTTTCTTTTATCATCTGCTAGAACTTGGATTTTCACATTTTTATCACCAGCAGCAAGCAATGCCTTCTTTTAGAAAATTTATTACCCTGTAACAGTGAGCATATTGAATCTCAAGAACTACTTGGTTACATAGAAATCTAATGGAAGTAACAAATATATTACATTGAAAAACTGCTTTCAGTTTACAAACTTCAATAAGCTAGACATAAATTTTCCAACTAATCACTGGTCAATTAAGAGATGAATAGCATTGTTGTGTTAGCAGGGTTTCTGCCTTTGACATTGTCGTGTATTATCTTCTTTGCAGAAATTCACTGGCCTTTGCCAGCTCAATTTTTCGGTCTACACAAAGTAAGCTCGGACTTTCATCCTTCGGCTTTTCGATATCTTTCGTTGTCTATTAGCTCTATGTGCTTTAATCAAAAAAGTCTTGATGCAAATTGAATAGTATATCAGTCGCCTGCTTGGAATTACACACAAAAAAAAAAATATAAGAATCCGAAAAAGAGATGAAGTACAAATATTACAAACTCTAGAACAAGTAGTTTTTAGCTCAAAACTGCCATGGATACCTCCAGGCTTGATGGATTTTTTCCAATTGTGTATGTAAAGGAAATCCTCACCAACTGATGCAGCAGAAATTTCACATGCTCAACACTGCAACGCCTTCTTTTCTTTTTGCCCTCTAAGAAAAGATGAAAATTTAAGTTAACATTAGAACTTAACCAAAATCAATGAAGATACAGTGACAAGTGCAACACCAAATCTACCTTCTGGTCGTATGTAAAAAGCTAGGATTTCTGCAGCCATTTTATCGACTATTTCTTTCTTAACTTGCTCACAAAAACGTCACTCTGCCATCCCTTTAAAACGGTTTGTTTCAAAGTTTTCAACAGTCACCTTAAGCATTTCCTGTTCGGACAACATACCCGAACCCAAATATTAAATTTAGGGATTAATAAGAATCATCAAAGGGAGAGTGGAGATGGAGAATGTTACCATGTCCAGGGAAGTGGTTGTGGCCTTGTTGGTGTTGGAGGAATGAAATTGGAGTACATATATACAAGCAGAGCTTTGATTGCTTGAAATTAACTTTTCTGCATAACCTTTTGATTACTGCTGGGGTTCTCATGCGTTGCACTATTGCAAGGGCCAGGCGCACCTATACCGGTTTCTAAATTTGAACTTTATTGTCATAGTCCCAAAAGCTGCTGCAGTATAACTTTGTGCTCAGATTGTCAAGGAGCTGAGATTTTGGACCCTTGACCATCAAATCACCTGTGCAAGAGTTAAATAGCTGCAATTTCATCTTGTTGTCAGGGAAAGTGAAAAAAAAAATCCTGTCTGGATTTGTGGAAACCAGAAATTCCGAAATTTGTAGACAACAATTAAACTATGATCAGATCGACCATGCTTTTTACTGATGCAAACAACAGTACATACTTGACTTTGAGAACAAACAACAGTACAGACTTGATTCTGAGAACAAAAATTTAGCAATTTTTTTGTCTACACAAAGTAAGCTCGGAATTTCAGCCTTTGGCGTTCTGAAATAGTTCGGTGTTTATTAGCTCTATGTGCTCTTCTAATCATCTCTAGTTCCCCGTCTTTGCTTTTCTTCTCCATGTGGTTTACTCCAGTCCAACTTAAGGTTTCCTCAAGTTCTTTAACTACGTCAATCTTCTCTGGCATAAAGTCTTGATGGAGAGTGAATACTGCATCAATCGCCTGCTTGGAATTACACAAAAATATATAATTAAGCACCTTAAAAAGAGTTGAAGAACAAACGATACAAACTCTAGAAAATAAAGTAGTTTGAAGTTTAAAACGACATACGAACCTCTGGCGCTGATGGATTTTTCTTAATTTTGAATGTAAAGGATATTCTCACCAACTCATACAACAGATATTCCACATGCTCGACACTGCACCGCTCTTTCTTAATGCAGTGCTCTAAGAAACCCAAAAATATAAGATGAAAACTTAAGTTAACATCAGAGAATTAACAAAAATTAAACAGAAAAAATAAATAAAAGAAACTACCTTGTGGCTGTATGAAAAAATCTAGGATTTCTTCAGCCATATACTGGACTATTTCTTGCTTGAATTCCTTACAAGTGTGTCTGAGATTCTCTGCCAACAAACTAAAACGGTCTTTTTTGAAGTTTGCAACAGTCACCACCTGACATTCTTCATCTTGAGAGGAAATCGACATAGAACATGTCATCAGACACGAGCGATATAGAATCTGACGCCAATACAACTTCATCTCTCCAGGAAGCAGCAGGAGCTTCTTCCTGCTGGTCCGACTCCATGGATGGATTCCCTCAACCAAATTTTTGAGTTTGCAGAAGAATACTTAAACGAACACTACCTTTTGTTTACCTTGTAACCTAAACGATTACCTCTCCTCTTTCTCCAACGCAAAGTTCTAATGTTGTATATGTAAAAGTATCTTTGGTTTAGTTATATAGCTCTCCAGGATACTTGTCCTAGTTGGTTTCTACATCCTAAAACAACAACTTCTACATATATAGAGTCAGGGGCATCTGGAGAATTTCCAAAAAGACTATTTTTAGTAGGAGTGCAAGAAAAACACATTTAGTGAGCTTAGCTATGTTTAAACTTCTTGGCTCCGCTTCTTTGTTTTAGTTATCGAAAATCACAAGTTACCACAATTAAATAGCTTGAAATCAATTCCCATCTTGTATTCTTTCTCCGATTCTCTAATATTCAGCAATTGTATGAGCAAAAACCTCATTGTTTGCTCTTTCCTCTGTCAGTTGACATATGATGGTTGGCATGTTCCTTGCCACTGACTTGCGTGTATGTTTGTCTGTCTGTCTGTCGAGGCTATTAGAACTTCAACGCGTGGAGAAGGCTATCATTGAGAAATCACTTATGGAGTTGTTTCATCCAGTATTTTGATTAATCTGCAAAGGCTTTTTTTTTGCAACTGACACGGAATATGGAAGTATTGGATACATTGTTCAGAACATTAGGCACCACATGATTATGTGAGCTTAAATAGAGTTGCAGACTTATTTCTAAAATTTGAGAAATCCTCCTTAATGATCTAGCATGATATCTGTAGTTGTAAAATCTAACAACCACACCCAAAGAAATCTACACCTAAAATGAAGATCTACTCAACAAATAAGAGATGGAGTGTATCGAAATAAACATGGACACAAGAGTTTTTACGTGGTTCGGCCATTAATGAATCCTACGTCCACGGTGTTCCACTAAGATTGGTGGTGTTACAATTCGGTGTTACATACAAACTCCATTAAATGGGATCGGAGTTGTTGTTGAGCTCTAGGTTGTGGGAGGGAGGAGAAGCTCATCCCTACAAACATCTCTCTCTTTCCCTTATAAAGGGTAAAGATACAATAGTGCCCTTAGGGATGACTAGTTAGGATAAGATCTAGTGAGAGGACCTTATTCCCTAAAAACAGTTGTATCAAACTAAGCTACTTCTATCCTAATTTCTCGACACGTGTTCCTAAGATTTTTTGCCACTACATTTATGCCCCTTTTCTTGAGGTTTGATCGGAGAGCAATCCTTAAGAAAATCCTTTGGATCATGCATTCGCGTTGTTGTTGTTGTTGTTGTTTTTCCTTTGATACTTCTTCTTCGGGCCTTGACTTAATGATTCTCTGTCAACTGCTTGCTAGTGGCTACTTGGGATTTTTGTTGGTCTTCTAGTTGTTGAAACATGGGCCTGGGGTAGCATGTCTTTGGACCAGGTGAACCTCACTATTTTCTGTCCCGGTCGATATGTGCTTCCCGATCTATACATTTCAATCGCGTTCGTTGTTGTAGTACTTTTTTCCTCTTTAATCAGTCCTGGCTAGGTTTTCCAAAAATTTGGAGGCGAACCCAAATTTCATTGAGGTGGATGATCGGCTCGGAGTCGAATGTCTCGTACTTCAAAAGATCTTTGTCCAGGTGGTTCTATAGCGCACAACTCTGGTGGAAACACGCATCTGCAGTAGAGGCATCACAAGCTTGAATCTAACTGGCACAAGTAATGTTTTTTTGGTAACAATGGTTTCTGATCTTGTTTACAATGATGTCTGGGAGTGACAACCGAATACGGATGGATTATTCACGGCTCAAAGAAACTATCCAACTGTGCCATACTTTGGTGATGAGCTCTCTTGGTACTGCTGACTATCGCTTCGACTTATATTCTTGTTGAGAATTTCTGATGTTGAGTTGCTATTTTTGATTTTAAGTGACTTCCTTTTCTGATACGAGTCTTGTGGTGTCTTCCTCTATTGTGGGTCCTTTGTTGGGGTAAGTTGATAATTCGGCTGAATGGCGCCTCGGATGTACTTTGCATTGAGTTGTATAACTTTACATTGTTGTTGAAGGAACTGAGCAGAAGAATACAAACTGCGACTGCAGTATGCATACTTGCCCCTATTCTTGTGCGAAGTTTCAAATCCATTAAAGGCTGCTGATTGTTGTCGTCGTGTTGTGACATTCTTCGTAGCTCTGCTGCCATCGTGTTGTACTGTGTAGTCTTAGCTAACAGTTGTGAACTGAACCATGACCTCTGCCCCGAACTATCAGTCTCCCTTAGTAATCGCCGCTCACTTCGGGTCTGATTGCTATTCTTTCGCCTGAAGTATATATGCAGCATTCCCGAACTGACTAGACTTTGGACAATCTGTTCATGCACTCATCATGTTCGAAGTTGTTGTGTTTCTCCTTGGTGGTCTATGCTCAAAATTTTACTGGTTCAGCGGGCATCAGTTCTTGTCGAATTGTAGTAGAAACTCTCTAGACGGACACGGGTTGTTGCTGCTTACGAGGACAAATTACAATTTCTATATCTCAAGTACGATGCAAAAGTCAAACCTTTGTTGTTAGCATAAACATCACAGTGAATCGACCCATGTTACTATTCAGTTAGCTGAAAATGAAAAGGAAATGGGAGGGATATAGGCTTAGCACCTTAATTCTATCATTTTTCTGGTCGAACTTGTTTCCATACGACTCAAAGGATGTGACCGATTGTTCCCGTACTCGCGATGTTACTCACTAAGCATGCTCATGGCATGAATCAGCAAAACATTTTTGGTCTAAAGTGAAAAGAAGCATGCAAGTTATGGCATATCAACATGGTTGTAGAGTGTTAGGGTTTATCCTAGTCTTTCCAATTATGCAAACAACCATTGAACTACGCAGTATAACAATTTCTAAAAATAGATGATACTTAGCTGTTTTTCGAAACCGACTGACTGTCTTGGCGTCCCCAGTTTGCTTCAAAGCATGATGAGGGTATTCTCGTGTCGCTCCTGCAAAGCACTTTTATTGCATCGATCTTGTATCTATCTGATTGTTGTCGAAGGGACTGCGCAAAGGAATACAATCTGCTTCATCCTAGTACGCGTACTTGCCCCCATTCGTTTGCGGATTCTCGAGACAACAATTGTGCCCCTATGCCCCAGACTAGCTCTCGTCCTTAGTTTCCATGTCTTTCTTCTCGCCCAAATATGTGCATCCAGATCTGTGCACAAAATACGTAAGCTCCTGCAATGCGCGAGGGCTAGTGACAACTATATCAAATAGCAAAAATCATCATGTTTGGTACAAACGATATCACATTCGTAATTCGCAATAAAACATGTGATAGCGGTCTGTCAAATGAGCTACGAAGCACACATGTTTGTTTTAGCACTATTAGAACGAGCAATCAGTTGAGATTTTATAGTGGCCGATGATGAACCGAAATGTGTGGATGACATGTCCCCTTTAGTTAAAACAACTTGCAGTCTTGGGGATAGGCGATACTTAGCTTGTTTTTTCGGTGATAGATTTTGGTTTTGCTGCTGGCGATGAAGTCCATAAGTTCCTTTTTTTCGACCTGGCAAGTCCCGATACTTGGGCGCATTGTTCTATTGTACTTTGGAATGGTGTGGAAGGCTAGCTGCAGGCTCTACTCGTACATTACTCGCCTCATAACCGGACTATATAGTTACTTGTGATCTTGTTTGCTGCCAGTGATGTCGACACAGTATGGTTTGTTGCTGCAACTTCTTGCTTGATTCATAAACTCGGGAGACTCCGTGATCTCATTGCATCCTTCATCTCACTGCAACTTTCATTTGGTTGGTGATCTCGGTCTGTAACTTTTGCTGTTCACGATTCTCGACTAAGATAGTTACTCTTCTTATCTTCCATGTCCCTGTATGTAGTCTCCTCTGTTCGTGTTACCCTGACATACCTTTGGTTTCCATCGACCATTCCTCTGTGCGTTTGATTTTGTCCATCATGTATCTTCCGTGCACACCATTTAGCCTCCATGTGATATTTAGCTCAGTTTGTGTTAGCTTGCTGATGACCGATTAGAAGCCGCCTCTGTTACTGTTGTCTTACAAATACGATGTACTTATATTATTCAAGTCTCCCACGCTGATGACCCGACAGATCCGTCGTCCCGATTGTGTTTCCCCTTTCATGTATAACCGCTCGTAGTTTTAGCATACATATTTTCCTGCAATACTAATCATTTCAGAGTAGGCATTAGTTAATATTCCATATCTGTCGAACACACTCAACATGGAGGGTCATCGGGCCCAATGCCATGTTCCGATTGAGGTATCTCATCACTATCTTTTAGATTCAGTGGAAGTTTATTAGTCGTTCCAAGTTGCTAGGCCCGATGGTCCCGAGTGGTTATCGACCAACCATCTCGGGCAAGTGGTCACGACCACTTGCGATGGGGGTAACCTGTCAAGTGTAAGTAGGTTAGCTGGATGAGAAGAAATCGTATCTTAACAGTCTTTGGTAACTGGCTTCCAACCACCAGAACCCTTAGGCTACCTCGACACTTGCACACTGCCACTGTCCCGAGTATCGAATAGCCAGTCCACTGTAAGCCACCTCGGCACTTCTACACTGGCGTCGCCCCGAGTAAGAATGACCATTAGTCGCTCATGTCTTATTTCCTACCCCTCGTGGTTTTAAATAAATAAATGACAAGTTAGCTCCTGGCTCGTCCAGGGCTCTTATATCACCTCGAATCATTCTGTTTGATGACCCGAGTACGAATGACCTGTGTGTTACAGTACGCTAACAACCCAAGGCGTCCCCCAGGTTATTATTTTCCAAAGCCTGTGTAGTCTAAGTTGGAGTCAGAAGTCTTAGACCATCTCGGGCCATTCCGTTTGATGACCCAAATATGAATGGTATATCGCTGCGTTTATCATACCATCGCCTTACCGATATACGTTTCATGCAGTACACTATGTTCCACGGATATTCAATTTCGGTCCCGTTTCGTTGCCACGATTTGTGAGTTCTTTCCTTGATCTTGGAGTTATCAGTTATCTCCCGAAGAATGCCTTCATTCTACTGTTTGTCCCAATTTTTCCGTTTCACGCTTCGCCCTGACTATACGCTTTGTGTTAGGATTGACAGAGTCCTGCATTGCATCCGTAGTAGATTGTTGTTGGCAAGGTGAGATATTGTATCACTTGTAGTCAGGCTTGGTGTGTTCATGTACAAAGGTTTCGATGGGCAAACAGTCGTGATATTTCCCGAGGTTGTAGTCGGCCGTTGCAGTGAGGTAATCGATTCCGTACTGATGATGCCCGAGATGATTTACTGTCCATTGATCTAGGGTATGCCCAAGTTGTTTCATGTTTTCCCGGAATGACTTGCTCCCGATTCGTTGAAACGGAAAGGAAGTAGTCGTGAGTTGGTTCTCTGGAGAAGCATTTGCTCCTTGTCCGTTCAGCGTCACACACTATAGGAATGTCTCAGTCACACGTTGCTCCAAGTATCGCCAAATCTCCCACGCCTGTAGACTAATTGGGTAGAGAAGTGATTGCTGCTATTTGGGCTCACGACCATTCCAAGATCGATGCTCACCATCATGTCACCGTTGTATCTCGCCCGATTAACTCAAAGGTCCATGTGAATTCCAGTTATAAGTTAGCAACTACAAAGAAAGTCTTGACCCTTGAAATGAAATTCTCAACAATTTCTGAAGCTCTTTGCTGGACTCGTCATGTGGTTTCACTCAGCGCCTTCTCAAGAGTTTTTGCAGACGTTACTCAAGCTATCAGCAATTAAAGATCTAGAGACAGGAGGGAAAGGATTCTCCCCTTTCTTAGGTGTCGCTCGTAAGTTGATGAGCCTTGCAAGCTGGAATCGACAATGTGATCAGTCCGAGTTGACTCCTATCCCAATGATTATTCGCAACAAAGGAGTGTTCACTTCTAGGACCATAAGTGTATTGGCTATTCCCCGACTCGAGTAAGCGCAGCAGCTTGGTATATTGCTTTGTCCCGAGATGACTGATTGTTGTTCATAGTCCGCCTGGCATAAAATAGTAAATCCCGATGAAGTGAACTGGGTCATTCTACCGTGTTATTCATCGTGCAAATTCTTCAAGCGATCAGGGTCTCCTTATTTGGATTTTCGGTCCTCCAATAGTGGCTAGTCATGGTAGGATTATATCGCTACGACAATAATGCACAGGAGTAAGTTAAATGCATGTATGTATGAACCCCTTATCATGTCTAATAACAACATGCTAATAACGTTTTTGTACCCTTGAAACAGAACTAAAAGGTGTGTGTGACAATATCATACTAAGTTGCTTGCAAAATTCTTAAGTTCAATTTAATGAGATCTCAAGGGTTATGCACATTCATTTAGAGTATATCATGTAAGCAGTAACCGAAAGGAATCAAAAGATAAGAGAAGAAAAGTGTCTCGTCCAGTTTGTCGTTTCAAGACAAGCTCATCTAGAGCTGAGGCCCGAGGAGGTCTGAGAAATCCTTGACTTGTCATATGTGGAGCTGCCCTGATTTCATTGGTGCCATTCATGAGAGAAATATTACTGCGAGATTTTGTGTGCTGGGATGTGTTAGTTGAGAGAAGTGTTCTCAGTTATCGCCCGAAGACGATGAGTGCCCGATATGTGCTGGTCACAAATGTTTCTGGATGGAATCCGAGTGGATTGTATGTGCCCCGATGTGATCTGGCGCGAGTGGTTGCAGCTTGAGATACTACTTCCTTCCTTTCCGAGTTGATTGACCTGAACAATTTGTTCCAAGATAGCTTCCTTAGACGAAATGATGTTTCATGAGAAGGCTAATATGGTTAACTCCAAGATGGTTGGTCTGAAGTGATCGTCTAGGATCTTCCAACATAATCTCACTGAAGGGTCAATATTCGATCTATCATCATTTTTTATCGTTTCAAAGAAGTAATTGACGTTGCTGCGACTCATAACTATCCATGGGGTTAACATCCGCCACCGCGTAGCTGCCTCATTCAGTTTCATGATTCTAGTAGGTTCTCCCGATATAACTTTGTAGTTGAGTTATGATGTCCGGCGTTGGTTAAAGATGGAGTCTGAAGCGTTCTTGAGATGATGATTCAAGGTGATCTGATACAGGAAGCGTATGTGAGTCCGAGTTAATCGTGTATGCAGTTCTTCTCCCAATGATGGGTAGTGGCCAGAAGCTGATGAGACCCGAACTAAAGGTTGTATGGAGGAGTGCAGAAGGTATATTGATCCGAGACAGATGATCCAAAGTGATTATTCATAATGGTATCTTCCCGAGCTAATTTCTCCAGAGATGATTTCACTCCTTTCACCATCTTCTGCAACAAGAAGTCAGGCAAGTGAGCACCCAAGGTAAACCTAAGCCAAATGTACTATTGGCGACATGATCTGTTTCCTCCAAATCAGGCCAAAACATTACTTAACGTTTTATTAAATAACTTGAGGAAAACAAGCTTTGTCAATTAATGAAAAAATCCAGTTTGGACTGGTCGTTAGCCTTTGAATGTTTAACCTATCGTAACAGATGAATTCAAATGTTAAGCGCTCTGTAATGAGCTAAGTGTTTGAGGGTGACGGTACTTAGCTATCAATCCTGACAGTTGAGAGTAGATATCATCTACAAATTACGACACGATCCACATGTCCGAGGTGGCCTGGTCAGAGAGTATTGTTTCGTTTCCATGAGTAAAGTTGCCCCTCCGTTGGAGTCTATGTCATCGCCTGAGGCTCGTGTTCATGCTGTCAATATCATTCTGCTTCTCGGTTGATACTCGGGACTGGGTTTATGCACCTGCGACTTTCAATTCGGATAAGTAGCAGTTTTTTTTTAATTAAATGACCCCATTAGATGTCATTGTCGTGGATGCTCTGGTTAAGGTATAATTCTAACAACACATGATTATTAAGATAAGCGACATGTTCAAGTAAAGTGACAGTACATTGAAGAATTAAGCCTGGTGACAATCTAAGTGGTTAAGGTGACGGATTTAGGCAATCGGATTAATGGGTCACCAAGGATTCAAATGCAATTTCAGGCTCAATCGAGAGATAATGAGATTACTCAAAATGAAAGGCCCAAATTCAAAATGAAAGGCACAAATATAGATGAATGTCCCGATGAAGTTGAACCAACTCAATTTTCATGAGCCGAGTCTTCTGCACGAGTTAATCTGAAGTATCGGTCCCGTCCGATATGGTTCACATTTCCCGACATGAGGTGATCTGACCCGAGATAGGCGTTGTAAGTAAAAAGGGGTATGGTCGATATGGGTAACTCCGACCTGTCGCTTTGGTATCTTCCCGATGTTGACTGGCACGAGATGATTTTGAGCCGAGTAAGTTGACTGATTCCCCCCGATGTGGAATTACACGAGACTGAGTTGCCGCCAATGAACCTAGAGGTGACAGAACATCTAAGGTTAGAACAGCCAAGATTTGATCGAACGGTAACCTTAGGTCCCAATGATGATCTCTTCCGAAACTGAGTTCTGAGACCCGATTAATCTGATGATGGTGCCATGAATTTTGATCGCCTAAAAACAGAATTCAATAAACTCTTGTGACCAAACCAAAGATACGTTTTACTGAAGTAGCCGAGCCCGACGCTGATTGCAATTTATGATCTTGAATTCATCCGAGGTGAAGATAGACGAGGTGGTTATAAGCTATGTCCAAAGTTCTTCATTCCATGTAAGTCCAAAACTGTTGTTTCAGCTGGAGTTGGCAGGCGAATCTAGTGTACCGGCAAGGTTACGATACTTGAACTAATTGATCTGAGCTCGGTCCAACTGTGGCAGTTTTTCCCATGACGATTTCCTTTGAGATTGAGTTGGTAAATCTCGATTAAGTTAGTGGTGATTTCACAAATTTGATCTTCCTGTAACTCCCGATGGCTAAGGCAAGAGGCGATACCCACATCATGGTTAAGAGAATCCTTGTACCAACAAATCAATTAAGTGAATAACCGAGAAGAGCAACTAAATCATTCGATTCAAGACATAAGATATAAAAGCCTCGGCTAAAACGAATCGGAAAACTCCCCAAATCATCTAAAGATTTCGTTATTCAAAATTTTCACAATAGCTTAAATGGGTTTGTAAAACAAGATCTGCTGATGGCGAATTTCCCATCAAAACATAAATCGAGCACAGGTTTTGAAAGAAAATCCAATTTTTTCTCAAGAACAAACCCTAGGTTTCACAAAATGCCTTTTGAGAATATTTTAACTTGAGATATTCAAATCTCAATGTTTAAGAACAAGATAAAAGAGGAGATAAGGAAGAAGATTCGTCCTGTTTCGATTTGTTCTTTGTTGACGGTATCTCTGTTTCCAATCTGGTTTAATTTCTCTCCATACTCGTCCCTGCTTTCACATACAGAACTTCCGATGTTTCTCTCCAGATGTTTCTGTTGTTTGATGTCTAAAGATTGCTCTTTCTGGAAAAAGTTCCATATTTACCCCTCACACTTCAGTCTCTCCGTTATTCAGTAGATCAGTACTCACTTCCCTCAAACTACTTCAAAACCAAAAGTTGCAGAAGAAGACTCTCGGTCCCCTTAGTCGGCGCCAGAATGTAGTTGCTAAAATCTAACAACCACACCCAAAGATATCTACACCTAAAATGAAGATCTACTCAACAAAGAAGAGATGAAGTGTATCGAAATAAACATGGACACGAGAGTTTTTACGTGGTTAGGCCATTAATGAATCCTACGTCCACGGTGTTTCACTAAGATTGGTGGTGTTACAAAATCGGTGTTACATACAAACTCCATTAAAAGGGATCGGAGTTCTTGTTGATCTCTAGGTTGTGTGAGGGAGGAGAAGCCCATCCCTACAAATATCTCTCTCTTTTCCTTATAAAGGGTAGGGATACAAATCAAGTTACAATAGTGCCCTTAGGGCTGACTAGTTAGGATAAGATCTAGTGAGAGGACCTTATTCCCTAAAAACAGTTGTATCAAACTAAGCTAATTCTATCCTAATTTCTCGACACGTGTTCCTAAGATATTTTGCCACTACAATATCAATAATGTTAATCTTATTATTACATCATTCATCCACAAGCATGGTTACCTCCAGAAGAGATTTGTTCCTTAAATATCCAGTAGAGCTTCCATACCTTACACCAGGAAGTTGATAGAGCAGTTTTACCTCTGAAGATTAGAAGAATTCTTCACCATGTCCTTGACTCAAAATTGCTTTGTCAAGAACTGATAAGATGACTCCAAAATAAAAGAAAAACACAGTGATTGATGTAGAACGAATCCCATCCAGTCGATCATGTGTGTAAAAGAGAGAAATCATAAAAGAAAAATATCACATTCCTAATTTGAGAGTCATTTTAGGACTCCAAAATTTCACTTGTCCCTGTGCTCGGGAGGAAAGTTAAAAGTTTAAACAGACAGAGATGATAGTTTGTCCCACATCGAGCACATTACTCATTTGCCTTTGATTTATATTCAACGGGCTCAGCTTGAGTGGCAACGGAGGAAGCGTACAGGATCTGAAGTTTCATTGCGTAGTTCGCCTCCTTGCGAGGATTCTCAGCGACCAGGCTTTGCATGTGCCAGCAATCATGCGAAACCAACTTTTTTATTTTTTGGCAAAAATCAAAAATAAAAAGTGAAGCTGATTTCTGCACAGTAAAATAGGTAATCTTTCACGTTTGTAGTTGTAGTATTTCTAAATTTTCTGAATGTCCTGGCATAGCTAGTTATTTCTGACTCTCCTGGCATAACTTAGGACTAGGAGAATATTTATGAATTTCATGGCATAACTTAGGTGTCTTTGTCCGAAAAATTTCAGAAGATACCACTTTGAGTTAGGAACAATTTCTAATTCACCTTAAAAACTTAAAAACCGAATTGTTAGGATAAGAAATTTCAGGCTCGTAGTTTCAGCCTCATGCAGTTGCAGAACATCCTCCTCACTGGTTTTGATGGAGTGCCCATTGTCAGGTTTATACTCTTACATCGCTTTGGCTTGCCATATTTTGAACAAGGAAGAGTTGATGGTTCGTTGGTGCAATCAGTTTTTTGGGACTATATCGTGAGGATGCGTCTCTTGAAAAGTGCTATGATGCTGACAACATCTGCTTGGAAACTGTTGGAAGGTGTATGTGCATGCAGAATTGCAATGAATACAGATTTTATCGGTATAGTTTCATCGTGTACCTTAATCGATCTTGTAGGATCAGAATCTCACAACAATGATATCTTAGCGAAATTATCAACAACACAACACAACAGCGTCGCAGAACAATTTCAGAAATGATATAATAAACGACGTAGCTAAAATCATGAGAAAGATGTGATGGTGATAGACACATTTTTGTGTCTATATTGCACTCAATGCCTCTATTGTTAGTGCTCGATTTTTGTACTAATTTTGATGCTTTGTGTGTGTTGTAGTTGTTTTTGGAGAAATACACTTGTGTGGAAAAAGTAGGCACCCTCAATTTGGATAAGGGGCACCTCAGTTGGGTACATGCTATTTGCACCCCCAGTTTGGTTAGGGGGACACTATCTTCAACATTTCAAAAATTCTTTTTGGCGGGAAAATTTTATTCTCAACTGTGTAACTTTCGATCGATTCTTGAAGGAGTTCTGGGTAGACTAAAGGGCTGAAACTTAATGGGTAGACGTGATATGTCATAACAAAGATGGTATGGGTGTTTGTTTCGATCAAATTTGGCTGAAAAATCCATGAGAAGAAATCAGGGCAGCACGTGCATGAGAGGGACAGTTCACGGGATTACATGAGTTTTGGAGAATTTAAATGTGTTCTGCTCATGTATGATGATTCTAACAACACTTTGAACCTTGAAAAAGATAAATGAAGAGATTTTGCAGCTGTAGAAACGCGTGAGAAGCTAAATCAGGGAAGAAAATATTCCCAAAATATTTTCTTTACTGCCCGAGTTCAATGCAGAATATTGAGAATCATGGCGTGATTAAATGAGTCTAAGGAGTATAAATAGGTGGATGGGATCATAGAGAAGGGGTGTCGAGAGTCTGGGGGGCTGAGGAGAGCCAGAGAAGAAGAAATTCGAGTTTTCCCAAACTCGGTTTCTGCTGCTGCTACTGATGAACATGAAGAACACGAAGAACGGACCATCCAAAGACCGTCGTTTTCCAACAGTAACAACGACTCACAGCCGTGGGTCGTACATAAGAGGCAGATTTATTTGTCAGCATTTGCGACACAGAGCCGTGGGTCTTAGAGAAACAGTATCAGTGACACATATTGTGGGTCGTAGTTCTCTGGTTTGTAACAAATATAATTTTTACAAACCTGGTTTTGAATTATTTTTCCATTTTCATCATTTGTAAACACCCTTTGAGCAATAATAATTATTTTTGAGCGTGTTTCCAACATGATGAGCGGCTAATTCTCCCACAACCAAGGCAGTGAGGAAGCTATTTACGCATGAATAATTGGTAACTATTTTATTTTCTCTAATATTTAATTATAATTCACTCAATCACTGTTTTGCAGAGTTTTAAATTGTTTGCGTAGTTTGTCTAATCAGTTGTGATTCAATTAGATAGGTTATGCTTTGTTTACATAGTTTATGCTTAAGGGATACAATTGATGTTTGAGAATTTGCTTGATTATTAGTGAGTTAAGATATAAATAACTTAAAAGATAATTAGAGTTTTGGATTATTTACCATCGTTAATTCATGTGTAATAGTAGAATCAGTGTCTTGGTTATTTTCTCATACCTCTCGCCCACTTTGTTAATATTTTTGTATATAATTTTATTAAATCTTTAAATTTAATCTTCACAAGTCCGAGAGTTTGAACCTCATTACTACAACAACAATCAAAAAACAGAATTATTTTGGCGCCGCCGACGCGGATTTGTGCTTAGGTAGATTTTTTAGGTTTTTTTTTATTTGTTGTTTTTACGTTTCTTTGGGTGTTGGTAGGTTTTTAAGAAAGCCTACAACTACACCTGCAAGTATACAGGGTCGAATGTAGCTAGTGATGGGAAGAAAGGGAAAGTCCTCAGGGACTTGGAGGGTGCAAATGTTGTTTCTACTTTTCTAGTGACAGTGGGAATGAATTTTGTGTTGTGTTGAAACACAACTGAGCTGTTTTGGTATGTGACTGAAATAGTGACAGAAAGTAAAGGTAACAATGGCAGGGTACTAAGGCTTCAAATCCACCATTTTACCTATGCTAAGGCAATCTCAGTTCAATACTGCTCTTGTCCCTTGTTAGTTATCAGTCAGCTTCTAGGCTTGCTGACTAACTAGATGGCAGTGGAGGTTCTATGCCTGCTGCTCATCAAAGGGTTGGGTTAGAAAAGAGGCTAAAGGCACTAAGATAATTCTAAACCTTGTGATAGTTGGGGCTCTCACACTGCAACTACCCGCAGAGAAGCCACTTAGGTGTTTTAACAACCTAAAGGATGTTCTAATCACAACTAAAGTGCTTTGATTAAGACTATCCTAAACATTTCAGCACAACAAGCACAATATCTAGATTGGATTAAATTAGCAGAAGCATCATGATTTCATCTCCCCCTTAGCAATTAAACTAGAACATGATGAATTTGATGAAACAACTGAAGATTAAAATGAACTGATATTGAAAACAAAATTAACAGTTGAGGTCCTGGCTATTCCAGGCCTCTTGGTGGTGCTCTGGCTAATCCAGGCATATCTTTAACACAACACACAAGCCTTCTATTTATACCCAAAATTAGGGTTTACAATTTTCCCCCAAATTCAAAACAGGGCAGTTAGGGTTTCTGATTTCTCACCTAATTAGATGGGACAATTGCTCCATCTCTTCGACCCACTCTTCTTCTGCTCTTCCTGCTCCTCTTCATGCCTTCCAATTACGTCTATAGACTCACCTATTTCATCAATTTCTCACCTAGGGTTTCAGGGAGAGGTGAGGTGAGAAATCGATGAAATAGATGGCTAGAGAAATAGGGTGATGATGGGTTTTAGTGGTTGGGGTGGTGATGATTTGATTTCTCGATCTCTTCTCGAGTTGGTGGAGGCAGCAGGAGAAGGTGGTGGGAATGGTGGTTGCAGAGGAGGTGAGGGAGAGAAGAACGAAGAGAGTTCGATGGGAGAAGAGAGAAGGGAGTGTTTGGTTGGGTTCTGTTTTGGGAGAAATAGGGTTAGGTATTGTGGTGTTGAGCGGGTGCAGAAAATTTTGATGAACAGCGAAGATGAGCGTTGGATTGTCACTTATGAAATGGATCTAACGACAAGATGGAAGCAGGTCTTGAGCGACCGTTGGATGATGAGATGGATCCAATCTGACGGCCAGGAGCTGAGGCGGGCTTGGATCTTGATATGGGAGTGGGATGGACTTTGGGCCTTGGGTATGCCAAGCCCATATCTTCTTTAAGAACAATTCTTCCTTGTTAAGCCCATTTCTAGCCTTTTGGTCTTGTGCACAACATTCCTCGCGGCTTCCTTGCGTGATTCCTATCGGCTTCCACCACTTTTATGCTCTTTTCCGCTCCGTAATTCCATCCAAACTTTATTTAGAACCTAAAAATACAAAATTAATTAGGAAAAGTATTTATTCTTGAAAACAATGAAAATACAGAATATGGGATAAAATGGAGAATTAGAGCACAAAAGATGAGTTAATTGCCAACAAAAAGATATAGAAATATGCACTTTTTAGCACTCGTCAAATACCCCCAAACCTGAATTTTACTTGTCCTCAAGTAAAACAAAACTAAGGAAATCCTACCTATACCACTGTCGCTGGTCTCTCGAATGCATTTAGCGAATGCAATAAGCCTTTTAAACCACTAAGTGTCCCTAGTGGACGAGTGAAGTCTCGTAAAGGTTTGCTTAGAACGTACCTACAAAGTTCTAGGACAAAATATAAGCTCATATTCCATCAAATGTGACATGTGCAAGACAGTTTAAGCTCACAGCAAAATGGAGATGTCAATCTAGCTATCTAAGGCACAATCCTAGCACTGATAACAAATAAAGACATGTGATAAGAGTGTAAAGTGTATCTACACATGTGTAAAGAAAGATCGGATGTTATGACTACTAATCACCAAGAGATAGTTTCTCAGGCTAAGAACCAAGGTCGAAATCTAGCTAGCTGTCCGGACTTTACGAGAATTGTGAATGAGTTGGAGGTATTTCACAATTACTCGCGTTGTACATCAATGGCATGCACCCTTCCTTGCTTACTATAATACAACAAAAGATGACTCTTTACATGACTCTTATTTACATTGACTACTCTCTTTTATTTTTGGAACAAGATAGGGCGGAATTGATAAATACTTTTTTTTTTAACAAGGTAACACTTTTGATACATAAGCAAAAAGAAACAAAAAATTACATGACACTTTGCAAGAGGTAGCCCTTTTTGATGCACCCAGTTAAATTCGATGGTTGTCTTTCTTAATGTAACCTCCACCTTCTATCCCAACCAACCAAAGAACAAGCTAGTCAAGTTTCGTTCAGTATTCTAAAGTGATTGGCAATCGTGACTTCCGATAGAACACCTCAAGGATGAGGCTATACATGTATTGGTAGATCGTGCGCGTGCAAGTTTCTTATCACTATGTGAATTATGCTAGAATCAGGGTGCCTAAATATCTAGACTAAGACTCCTAATAATTACATATTTGCACAAGAGTCAACATTTCAAGGTAAATGAGCTCCATTTTTGTGATTTTTTAATTTTATTTTATTTTTGGAATTTTTAATTTTTTCAAAAAGAAGGAGTTCTTGTTTTCAATTATGACATATTATCAAAGTATCTACTTTTCACCCCCAAACCTAAACAAAACATTGTCCTCAATGTTTCAAAATATGAACAAAATTATAATACAACATGTGAAGAGGATCATGTTGAGTAGAGAAAAAGGAAAGGGAATACCCGATTTCGGCGAAAGCAATATTAGAACTCCGTTATTCAAGGCAAGAATCCAACATATGTCAGCCGAGATCATATTGGATTAGCAAAATATATACAAAAGGAACAAAAGGGTTTTAAGAAATTTTATCTACTGGATTATATACAAAAAATTCACCATACACTAACAATCTAAAGAGTTGAGGATCAACCCAAAAGACAAAGTGTAGAGGTTTCAACAGCTTCACACAAATATAACAGGAAATAAACGCAAGTGAAACTGTGAAACAAAATGAGCTACCCCCAAACCTGGATTTTTCAACGGATAAAATTTTGGAAACAAAATCTCGCAGTTTTGGGGGTTCATCATGTACAAGGTCTAACTCAAAGTGAACTGTGCTAGGGACGGGCAAACATGCTAATTCCAACTGTGGTTCCTCAAATGTATTATACTTAGAAGCAAAATAGTCCAAAAGGACTTGGGAAGCACACAGTTCCAAACCTAGATTAGGGACTCTCAGAAAAATCGGTTTGACAATATGGGTACAAACCAAATCTAGGTTGGGTGGAAGGCCATCAGATTGTGACTTATGTAGGACGATAGGCACATCATTACTAATCACATCAACATCTCCTAAGTCTTCTACACGTGTCACAACATGCTCACAATCATCAAACAAATTGGCAAGATCACAATCAGAGTCATCAACATCATCAACAAATTTATTCTCATGCATCGGAAAATCAGGAGAAATATCACAATGTGACCTAGGTAGAGAATCAGACACATCAAATATATTTTCATGCATATTAGCATTAGTGTCTACAGAAGATTCAACTATTCCTATGTCATGCTCATCTTCACAGAATAATTGTACGAATCCCATGTCAATATCAAAATCATATGAATTACAATGAGTATTAGAAAAAACAACATTCATGAAGGTCAAGGGCGAGAAGCCATATGTTATTGAACCAATAGGTTCCACAATATTTTCATGTTCTTCTAACATATCATCATAATCATCATAATCATCATCATGGTAGCATGCATATTGGTCCTCATTAACAGTGGTGGTGTCATTAGTCGATTCATGTTCCTCTAAATTAGGTTCATATTCAACATCATTTACATGAATGGGACTAGACACTTCATTAGGGACAACATACATTTCCTCATGAATTTCCTCCTTTTGTAGGTGAAGCAAAATCTGATCTAAATATGCATGAATTCGTGATGTAGATTTATCAAAGTTTTGCTTACTGAGTCTTAAAGCTTCTGTGGTGGAGTCTAAATTCATGGGAGTACAAAATTCTTCATGTTCAAATTGTGGTGAATGGTACATGTGTGCATGGTCATTAGGGTTTACAAAATATTGATCGCAACCCTCAAAGGATTGATTATGGTCCCAATGACTACCATTCTAACAATTTATGGGCATTTCATACCTTGGATTTTCTCTAGATTGCCTAAAATTATGCAAAATATGACAATTCTCAACAGGGTGGTCTAAACTACCACATGCGGGACATGCATAGATTTCAGGTTGCCTAAGAAAATTAGATGTGACAGATTCCTCATGTGATTGCATTTCTAAAGCTGTGATTCGAGCTTCTAATTGATCGATCAGTGATGATTGTGTGAGTGAGGCACTAGCAAAATGTTCATTTTCACGTTGTGGCGAATGATGCATGTGTGAATAGTCATTAGGGTTCATGTATTGAGGCTCGGGACTTTGAAAATGTCCATAATAATTCCTATGACTATTGACATCATGGTCCGTGGAAGGTTCATAACGTGGCATATGCCCATAAGCAAGTTCTCTAAGAGTTTTATTTCCATCCCCAGGAGCAGACCAAAATCCAGACATGATTGGCTCAAAAGCTAAGTAACTATGTTACAAAGCTCAGAATTTGGTTTTTAAAGGGTTTGGATTTTTGGGAAAAATTTGGTTTTGGTGGGAGACATTTTTTTTTTTTGGCAAGTTTGGTTTTAATGGGATAATTTAGAAAAAATTTGGTTGTTAAAATGGGAGCAAGTAAAATTTGGTTTTTGAATGGGAGAAAAGTTTTGGTTTTTGAAATTAGGAGCAAAATTTTGGTGTTTTTTGTTCCTTGTCCTTCTTGTCGATGACCCATGCTTTCTTCTGCTCCTCTGCTACGAATTCAGTTCCCATCAACCTAGTTCTCTCATGTCAAAACCCTAACAGTGGGTAGGGTTAATGAAATGGGTGAAATAGGATGATGGGTTTTGTTGTCGGGTGATGGAGATGGTGGTGTTGTCGGGTGTTTGTGGTGGTGGTGGAACTCGAGGTCTGGTGGTGGCAGTGGAGTTGCAGGCGATGGGGAAGAGAGAAACTGGTTTTGGGAAGATGAGAAGGAAGAGATCGATGGGATTAGGATTAGGGGTTGTTTGGTTGGGAATAGGGTATGTGTTGCTATGGTGTGAGGCGGAGACCTCAAGAGTTGATGTACGGCGATGAAAATCCGTTGGACGATCCCATATAGATTGAATCGAACGGCTACGATAAAGAGGGTTTTCACGATTGTTGGATTATGAGATACAACAAAACTGACGGCTTCAGATGGAGTTAGGTATTATAGTGTTTGACAGGATCTTCGGAGTTTGATGCACAATGATGAGGCGACCGTCGGATGATGAGATGGATCCAATCTGACGGCTCTCGTGGAAATGGGTATGTATAATGGAAATGGATTTGGGTAAGGGTTTTGGGCCTTAGGTATACCAAGCCCATATCTTCTTTAAGAACAATTCTTCCTCTTCAATCCCACTTCTAATTGATCCGGCTCTTGCAAACATCAATCTTCGCTTCCTCCTATCGAGAGTCTTTGCCGTTCCTTTGCTCTTTTCGCTCCGTGAGATAACCAAGATTTATTTAGTACCTAAAAATGCAAAATTAATTAAGAAAATTATTTATTCTTGAAAACAATGAAAATACAGAATATGGGATAAAATGTAGAATTAATGCGCAAAAGATGAGTTAAATGCCAACAAAAAGGGATAAATATATACAATATTTGGCACTCATCAAATACCCCCAAACCTGAATTTTACTTGTCCTCAAGTAAAAACAAACTAAGGAAATCCTACCTATACCACTGTCGCTGGTCTCTCGAATGCATTTAGCGTATGCACTAAGCCTTTTAAACCACTAAGTGTCCCTAGTGGACGAGTTGAAGTCTCGTGAAGGTTTACCAGAGGTGTGCCTACAAAACCTAAGGACAAAATATAAGCTCATATTCCATCAAATGTGACATGTGCAAAACAGTTAAGCTCACAGCAAAATGGAGATGTCAATCTAGCTATCGAAGGCACAATCCTAGCACTGATAACAAAAAAAAGACATGTGATAAGAGTGTAAAGTGTATCTACACATGTGTAAAGAAAGATCTGAAGTTATGACTACTAATCACCAAGAGATAGTTTCTTAGGCTAAGAACCAAGGTCGAAATCTAGCTAGCTGTCCGGACTTTACGAGAATTGTGAATGAGTTGGAGGTATTTCACAATTACTCGCGTTGTACATCAATGGCATACACCCTCCTTGCTTATTACAAAGAAACAACAAAATGACTATTTACATGACTCTTATTTACATTGACTACTCTCTTTTTATTTTTGGAACAAGAGAGAATGGAATTGATAAATACTTGATTTTTTTTGTATTTTTCTGATATATATATATATTTTTTTTTTTATTTTTTTTTTTGCACAAGAACTTGAAATTGATTTTTACATATGGTAGCTCTTTTGATACATAACAAAAAGAAACAAAAAATTACATGACACTTTGCAAGAGGTAGCCCTTTTTGATGCACCCAGTTAAATTCGATGGTTGTCTTTCTTAATGTAACCTCCACCTTCTATCCCAACCAACCAAAGAACAAGCTAGTCAAGTTTCGTTCAGTATTCTAAAGTGATTGGCAATCGTGACTTCCTATCAAACACCTTGAAGATCGAGGCCATACATGTATTGGTAGATCGTGCGCGTGCAAATTTCTTATCACTATGTGAATTGTGCTAGAATCAGGGTGCCTAAATATCTAGACTAAGACTCCTAATAATTACATATTTGCACAAGAGTCAACATTTCAAGGTAAATGAGCTCCATTTTTATGATTTTTCATTTTTTAATTTTTTATTTTGATTTTTCAATTTTTCAAAAAGAAGGAGTTCTTGTTTTCAATTATGGCATATTATCGTGGTATCTACTCTATACCCCCAAACCTAAACTAAACATTGTCCTCAATGTTTCAAAATATGAACAAAATTATAATACAACATATGAAGAGGATCATGTTGAGTAGAGAAAAAGGAAAGAGAATACCCGATTTCGGCGAAAGCAATATTAGAACTTCGTTATTCAAGGCAAGAATCCAACATATGTCAGCCGAGATCATATTGGATTAGCAAAATATGTACAAAAGGAACAAAAAGGTTTTTAAGAAATTTTATCTACTGGATTATATACAAAAATTCACCATACACTAACAATCTAAAGAGTTGAGGATCAACCCAAAAGACAAAGTGTAGAGGTTTCAACAGCTTCACACAATAATAATATGATAGGCATGCAAGTGAAGCTGTGAAACAAAATGAGCTACCCCCAAACCTGGATTTTACAGAAGATATAATTTTGAAAACAAAATCGCGCAGTTTCGGGGGTTCATCATGCACAAGGTCTAACTCAAAGTGAACTGTGCTAGGGACGGGCAAACATGCTAATTCCAACTGTGGTTCCTCAAATGTATTATACTTAGAAGCAAAATAGTCCAAGAGGACTTGGGAAGCACACAGTTCCAAACCTAGATTAGGGACTCTCAGAAAAGTCGGTTTGACAATATGGGTACAAACCAAATCTAGGTTGGGTGGAAGGCCATCAGATTGTGACTTATGTAGGAAGATAGGCACATCATTACTAATCACATCAACATCTCCTAAGTCTTCTACAAGTGTCATAACATGCTCACAATCATCAAACAAATTGGCAAGATCACAATCAGAGTCATCAACATCATCAACAAATTTATTCTCATGCATCGGCAAATCAGGAGAAATATCACAATGTGACCTAGGTAGAGAATCAGACACATCAAATATATTTTCATGCATATTAGTGTCTACAGAAGATTCAACTATTCCTATGTCATGCTCATCTTCACAGAATAATTGTACGAATCCCATGTCAATATCAAAATCATATGAATTACAATGAGTATTAGAAAGAACAACATGCATGAAGGTCGAGGGCGAGAAGCCATATGTTTTTGAACCAACAGGTTCCACAATATTTTCATGTTCTTCTAACATATCATCATAATCATCATAATCATCATCATGGTAGCATGCATATTGGTCCTCATTAATAGTGGTGGTGTCATTAGTCGATTCATGTTCCTCTAAATTAGGTTCATATTCAACATTATTTACATGAATGGGACTAGACACTTCATTAGGGACAACATACATTTCCTCATGAATTTCCTCCTTTTGTAGGTGAAGCAAAATCTGATCTAAATATGCATGAATTCGTGATGTAGATCTATCATAGTCTTGCTTGCAGAGTCTTAAAGCTTCTGTGGTGGAGTCTAAATTCATGGGAGTACAAAATTCTTCATGTTCAAATTGTGGTGAATGGTACATGTGTGCATGGTCATTAGGGTTTACAAAATATTGATCGCAACCCTCAAAGGATTGATTATGGTCCCAATGACTACCATTCTCACAATTTATGGGCATTTCATACCTTGGATTTTCTCTAGATTGCCTAAAATTATGCAAAATATGACAATTCTCAACAGGGTGGTCTAAACTACCACATGCGGGACATGCATAGATTTCAGGTTGCCTAAGAAAATTAGATGTGGCAGATTCCTCATGTGATTGCATTTCTAAAGCTGCGATTCGAGCTTCTAATTGATCGATCAGTGATGATTGTGTGAGTGAGGCACTAGCAAAATGTTCATTTTCACGTTGTGATGAATGATGCATGTGTGAATAGTTATTAGGGTTCATGGATTGAGGCTCGGGACTTTGAAAATGTCCATAATAATTCCTATAACTATTGACATCATGGTCTATGGGAGGTTCATAACGTGGAGTATGTCCATACGCAAGTTCTCTAAGGGATTTGTTGTATTCCCCAACTGTAGACCAAGATCTAGACATGATTTGGCTCAAAAGCTAAGTAACTATGTTACAAAGCCCAAAATTTGGTTTTTAATGGGTTTGGATTTTTGGGAAAAATTTGGTTTTTTTAATTGGGAGCAAAAATTTTGGTTTTAGTATTGGGAGCAAGCCCACATTGGTGGGAGAAATTGCTTTGCCAAGGGAAGGTGAACAAGCCCACAATGTGTATGCAAACTGAAGCCCAATGTAGCTTTTGAGATAGCCTAATTGTTGCTTGTTTGGTCTGCGGCCCAGTCGGGCTTTTAAAAGTTCAGTTTTTCTAATTTAAAACTACAGGCCCAAATCAATCTAACACCACAAGCCCACAAGCAATTAAACAAACAAGCTCACAAGAAATCAATTACAAACCCAACAGAAAAATGGAAAAAATTATTACAAGCCCACAAATTAAAAATGGAAGCCCAGAGGTTGGGTTCTCTTAATGGGTTTAGGCTTACTTGCTTAAGCACAGCCCAGCTGCTCAGTTTGGTTGCAAAAGCCTAGTTGGGCTTTGGATCATCCTAAGCTTTTGTCTTTGTTGAGGCCCAGTTGGGCTTGGCTCAACTTGTTAAGCTTGGCAGCAACTTCAGCAGGCCCAGTTGGGCTTGTGATTTTCTCCTCAGCAGCACAGTAGCACCAGGAACAGCAGGGCTACACAGCACTCAGCAGCAACAGCACAGCAGCAGTCTTGGCAGCAGCAGAGGCTGGCAGCAGCAACAGGAACAGGGAACAACAACAGGAGTACAGCAGCAACAGCAACAACACCAGGCATCCAGCAACAGCAGGAGCCACAACAGCTCAGGTTGGCAGCATCACCAAGGGTTGAGCACAGGTAAAGCAGCAACAGGTCCTTGGCAAGCAACAGGTCAGTTGGAGAAGGCACCTGTTACTCAACAGAGTTATCAGTTAAGAGCAAGCTACAAAGAACAGGAAAATTACACTAAATGCTCATGCAGGAATGCAATGCAAATATGAATATGCAAGTTATGATGCAGAAATGTAAGCAAGAAAACAACTTCAACACAGCACCAGTCCCCGGCAGCGGCGCCAAAAACTTGGTAGGTTTTTAAGAAATCCTACAACTACACCTGCAAGTATACAGGGTCGAATGTAGCTAGTGATGGGAAGAAAGGGAAAGTCCTCAGGGACTTGGAGGGTGCAAATGTTGTTTCTACTTTTCTAGTGACAGTGGGAATGAATTTTGTGTTGTGTTGAAACACAACTGAGCTGTTTTGGTATGTGACTGAAATAGTGACAGAAAGTAAAGGTAACAGTGGCAGGGTACTATGGCTTCAAATCCACCATTTTACCTATGCTAAGGCAATCTCAGTTCAATACTGCTCTTGTCCCTTGTTAGTTATCAGTCATCTTCTAGGCTTTCTGACTAACTAGATGGCAGTGGAGGTTCTATGCCTGCTGCTCATCAAAGGGTTGGGTTATAAAGGAGGCTAAAGGCACTAAGATAATTCTAAACCTTGTGATAGTTGGGTCTCTCACACTGCAACTACCCGCAGAGAAGCCACTTAGGTGTTTTAACAACCTAAAGGATGTTCTAATCACAACTAAAGTGCTTTGATTAAGACTATCCTAAACATTTCAGCACAACAAGCACAATATCTAGATTGGATTAAATTAGCAGAAGCATCATGATTTCATCTCCCCCTTAGCAATTAAACTAGAACATGATGAATTTGATGAAACAACTGAAGATTAAAATGAACTGATATTGAAAACAAAATTAACAGTTGAGGTCCTGGCTATTCCAGGCCTCTTGGTGGTGCTCTGGCTAATCCATGCATATCTTTAACACAACACACAAGCCTTCTATTTATACCCAAAATTAGGGTTTACAATTTTCCCCCAAATTCAAAACAGGGCAGTTAGGGTTTCTGATTTCTCACCTAATTAGATGGGACAATTGCTCCATCTCTTCGACCCACTCTTATTCTGCTCTTCCTGCTCCTCTTCATGCCTTCCAATTACGTCTATAGACTCACCTATTTCATCAATTTCTCACCTAGGGTTTCAGGGAGAGGTGAGGTGAGAAATCGATGAAATAGATGGCTAGAGAAATAGGGTGATGATAGGTTTTAGTGGTTGGGGTGGTGATGATTTGATTTCTCGATCTCTTCTCGAGTTGGTGGAGGCAGCAGGAGAAGGTGGTGGGAATGGTGGTTGCAGAGGAGGTGAGGGAGAGAAGAACGAAGAGAGTTCGATGGGAGAAGAGAGAAGGGAGTGTTTGGTTGGGTTCTGTTTTGGGAGAAATAGGGTTAGGTATTGTGGTGTTGAGCGGGTGCAGAAAATTTTGATGAACAGCGAAGATGAGCGTTGGATTGTCACTTATGAAATGGATCTAACGACAAGATGGAAGCAGGTCTTGAGCGACCGTTGGATGATGAGATGGATCCAATCTGACGGCCAGGAGCTGAGGCGGGCTTGGATCTTGATATGGGAGTGGGATGGACTTTGGGCCTTGGGTATGCCAAGCCCATATCTTCTTTAAGAACAATTCTTCCTTGTTAAGCCCATTTCTAGCCTTTTGGTCTTGTGCACAACATTCCTCGCGGCTTCCTTGCGTGATTCCTATCGGCTTCCACCACTTTTATGCTCTTTTCCGCTCCGTAATTCCATCCAAACTTTATTTAGAACCTAAAAATACAAAATTAATTAGGAAAAGTATTTATTCTTGAAAACAATGAAAATACAGAATATGGGATAAAATGGAGAATTAGAGCACAAAAGATGAGTTAATTGCCAACAAAAAGATATAGAAATATGCACTTTTTAGCACTCGTCAAATACCCCCAAACCTGAATTTTACTTGTCCTCAAGTAAAACAAAACTAAGGAAATCCTACCTATACCACTGTCGCTGGTCTCTCGAATGCATTTAGCGAATGCAATAAGCCTTTTAAACCACTAAGTGTCCCTAGTGGACGAGTGAAGTCTCGTGAAGGTTTGCTTAGAACGTACCTACAAAGTTCTAGGACAAAATATAAGCTCATATTCCATCAAATGTGACATGTGCAAGACAGTTTAAGCTCACAGCAAAATGGAGATGTCAATCTAGCTATCTAAGGCACAATCCTAGCACTGATAACAAATAAAGACATGTGATAAGAGTGTAAAGTGTATCTACACATGTGTAAAGAAAGATCGGATGTTATGACTACTAATCACCAAGAGATAGTTTCTCAGGCTAAGAACCAAGGTCGAAATCTAGCTAGCTGTCCGGACTTTACGAGAATTGTGAATGAGTTGGAGGTATTTCACAATTACTCGCGTTGTACATCAATGGCATGCACCCTTCCTTGCTTACTATAATACAACAAAAGATGACTCTTTACATGACTCTTATTTACATTGACTACTCTCTTTTATTTTTGGAACAAGATAGGGCGGAATTGATAAATACTTTTTTTTTTAACAAGGTAACACTTTTGATACATAAGCAAAAAGAAACAAAAAATTACATGACACTTTGCAAGAGGTAGCCCTTTTTGATGCACCCAGTTAAATTCGATGGTTGTCTTTCTTAATGTAACCTCCACCTTCTATCCCAACCAACCAAAGAACAAGCTAGTCAAGTTTCGTTCAGTATTCTAAAGTGATTGGCAATCGTGACTTCCGATAGAACACCTCAAGGATGAGGCTATACATGTATTGGTAGATCGTGCGCGTGCAAGTTTCTTATCACTATGTGAATTATGCTAGAATCAGGGTGCCTAAATATCTAGACTAAGACTCCTAATAATTACATATTTGCACAAGAGTCAACATTTCAAGGTAAATGAGCTCCATTTTTGTGATTTTTTAATTTTATTTTATTTTTGGAATTTTTAATTTTTTCAAAAAGAAGGAGTTCTTGTTTTCAATTATGACATATTATCAAAGTATCTACTTTTCACCCCCAAACCTAAACAAAACATTGTCCTCAATGTTTCAAAATATGAACAAAATTATAATACAACATGTGAAGAGGATCATGTTGAGTAGAGAAAAAGGAAAGGGAATACCCGATTTCGGCGAAAGCAATATTAGAACTCCGTTATTCAAGGCAAGAATCCAACATATGTCAGCCGAGATCATATTGGATTAGCAAAATATATACAAAAGGAACAAAAGGGTTTTAAGAAATTTTATCTACTGGATTATATACAAAAAATTCACCATACACTAACAATCTAAAGAGTTGAGGATCAACCCAAAAGACAAAGTGTAGAGGTTTCAACAGCTTCACACAAATATAACAGGAAATAAACGCAAGTGAAACTGTGAAACAAAATGAGCTACCCCCAAACCTGGATTTTTCAACGGATAAAATTTTGGAAACAAAATCTCGCAGTTTTGGGGGTTCATCATGTACAAGGTCTAACTCAAAGTGAACTGTGCTAGGGACGGGCAAACATGCTAATTCAAACTGTGGTTCCTCAAATGTATTATACTTAGAAGCAAAATAGTCCAAGAGGACTTGGGAAGCACACAGTTCCAAACCTAGATTAGGGACTCTCAGAAAAGTCGGTTTGACAATATGGGTACAAACCAAATCTAGGTTGGGTGGAAGGCCATCAGATTGTGACTTATGTAGGACGATAGGCACATCATTACTAATCACATCAACATCTCCTAAGTCTTCTACAAGTGTCACAACATGCTCGCAATCATCAAACAAATTGGCAAGATCACAATCAGAGTCATCAACATCATCAACAGATTCATTCTCATGCATCGGCAAATCAGGAGAAATATCACAATGTGACCTAGGTAGAGAATCAGACACATCAAATATATTTTCATGCATATTAGTGTCTACATAAGATTCAACTATTCCTATGTCATGCTCATCTTCACAGAATAATTGTACGAATCCCATGTCAATATCAAAATCATATGAATTACAATGAGTATTAGAAAGAACAACATGCATGAAGGTCGAGGGCGAGAAGCCATATGTTTTTGAACCAACAGGTTCCACAATATTTTCATGTTCTTCTAACATATCATCATAATCATCATCATGGTAGCATGCATATTGGTCCTCTAAATTAGGTTCATATTCAACATTATTTACATGAATGGGACTAGACACTTCATTAGGGACAACATACATTTCCTCATGAATTTCCTCCTTTTGTAGGTGAAGCAAAATCTGATCTATATATGCATGAATTCGTGATGTAGATCTATCATAGTCTTGCTTGCAGAGTCTTAAAGATTCTGTGGTGGAGTCTAAATTCATGGGAGTACCAAATTCTTCATGTTCAAATTGTGGTGAATGGTACATGTGTGCATGGTCATTAGGGTTTACAAAATATTGATCGCAACCCTCAAAGGATTGATTATGGTCCCAATGACTACCATTCTCACAATTTATGGGCATTTCATACCTTGGATTTTCTCTAGATTGCCTAAAATTATGCAAAATATGACAATTCTCAACAGGGTGGTCTAAACTACCACATGCGGGACATGCATAGATTTCAGGTTGCCTAAGAAAATTAGATGTGACAGATTCCTCATGTGATTGCATTTCTAAAGCTGCGATTCGAGCTTCTAATTGATCGATCAGTGATGATTGTGTGAGTGAGGCACTAGCAAAATGTTCATTTTCACGTTGTGATGAATGATGCATGTGTGAATAGTTATTAGGGTTCATGGATTGAGGCTCGGGACTTTAAAAATGTCCATAATAATTCCTATAACTATTGACATCATGGTCTATGGGAGGTTCATAACGTGGAGCATGTCCATACGCAAGTTCTCTAAGGGATTTGTTGTATTCCCCAACTGTAGACCAAGATCTAGACATGATTTGGCTCAAAAGCTAAGTAACTATGTTACAAAGCCCAAAATTTGGTTTTTAATGGGTTTGGATTTTTGGGAAAAATTTGGTTTTTTTAATTGGGAGCAAAAATTTTGGTTTTAGTATTGGGAGCAAGCCCACATTGGTGGGAGAAATTGCTTTGCCAAGGGAAGGTGAACAAGCCCACAATGTGTATGCAAACTGAAGCCCAATGTAGCTTTTGAGATAGCCTAATTGTTGCTTGTTTGGTCTGCGGCCCAGTCGGGCTTTTAAAAGTTCAGTTTTTCTAATTTAAAACTACAGGCCCAAATCAATCTAACACCACAAGCCCACAAGCAATTAAACAAACAAGCTCACAAGAAATCAATTACAAACCCAACAGAAAAATGGAAAAAATTATTACAAGCCCACAAATTAAAAATGGAAGCCCAGAGGTTGGGTTCTCTTAATGGGTTTAGGCTTACTTGCTTAAGCACAGCCCAGCTGCTCAGTTTGGTTGCAAAAGCCTAGTTGGGCTTTGGATCATCCTAAGCTTTTGTCTTTGTTGAGGCCCAGTTGGGCTTGGCTCAACTTGTTAAGCTTGGCAGCAACTTCAGCAGGCCCAGTTGGTCTTGTGATTTTCTCCTCAGCAGCACAGTAGCACCAGGAACAGCAGGGCTACACAGCACTCAGCAGCAACAGCACAGCAGCAGTCTTGGCAGCAGCAGAGGCTGGCAGCAGCAACAGGAACAGGGAACAACAACAGGAGTACAGCAGCAACAGCAACAACACCAGGCATCCAGCAACAGCAGGAGCCACAACAGCTCAGGTTGGCAGCATCACCAAGGGTTGAGCACAGGTAAAGCAGCAACAGGTCCTTGGCAAGCAACAGGTCAGTTGGAGAAGGCACCTGTTACTCAACAGAGTTATCAGTTAAGAGCAAGCTACAAAGAACAGGAAAATTACACTAAATGCTCATGCAGGAATGCAATGCAAATATGAATATGCAAGTTATGATGCAGAAATGTAAGCAAGAAAACAACTTCAACACAGCACCAGTCCCCGGCAGCGGCGCCAAAAACTTGGTAGGTTTTTAAGAAATCCTACAACTACACCTGCAAGTATACAGGGTCGAATGTAGCTAGTGATGGGAAGAAAGGGAAAGTCCTCAGGGACTTGGAGGGTGCAAATGTTGTTTCTACTTTTCTAGTGACAGTGGGAATGAATTTTGTGTTGTGTTGAAACACAACTGAGCTGTTTTGGTATGTGACTGAAATAGTGACAGAAAGTAAAGGTAACAGTGGCAGGGTACTATGGCTTCAAATCCACCATTTTACCTATGCTAAGGCAATCTCAGTTCAATACTGCTCTTGTCCCTTGTTAGTTATCAGTCATCTTCTAGGCTTTCTGACTAACTAGATGGCAGTGGAGGTTCTATGCCTGCTGCTCATCAAAGGGTTGGGTTATAAAGGAGGCTAAAGGCACTAAGATAATTCTAAACCTTGTGATAGTTGGGTCTCTCACACTGCAACTACCCGCAGAGAAGCCACTTAGGTGTTTTAACAACCTAAAGGATGTTCTAATCACAACTAAAGTGCTTTGATTAAGACTATCCTAAACATTTCAGCACAACAAGCACAATATCTAGATTGGATTAAATTAGCAGAAGCATCATGATTTCATCTCCCCCTTAGCAATTAAACTAGAACATGATGAATTTGATGAAACAACTGAAGATTAAAATGAACTGATATTGAAAACAAAATTAACAGTTGAGGTCCTGGCTATTCCAGGCCTCTTGGTGGTGCTCTGGCTAATCCATGCATATCTTTAACACAACACACAAGCCTTCTATTTATACCCAAAATTAGGGTTTACAATTTTCCCCCAAATTCAAAACAGGGCAGTTAGGGTTTCTGATTTCTCACCTAATTAGATGGGACAATTGCTCCATCTCTTCGACCCACTCTTATTCTGCTCTTCCTGCTCCTCTTCATGCCTTCCAATTACGTCTATAGACTCACCTATTTCATCAATTTCTCACCTAGGGTTTCAGGGAGAGGTGAGGTGAGAAATCGATGAAATAGATGGCTAGAGAAATAGGGTGATGATGGGTTTTAGTGGTTGGGGTGGTGATGATTTGATTTCTCGATCTCTGCTCGAGTTGGTGGAGGCAGCAGGAGAAGGTGGTGGGAATGGTGGTTGCAGAGGAGGTGAGGGAGAGAAGAACGAAGAGAGTTCGATGGGAGAAGAGAGAAGGGAGTGTTTGGTTGGGTTATGTTTTGGGTGAAATAGGGTTAGGTATTGTGGTGTTGAGCGGGTGCAGAAAATTTTGATGAACAGCGAAGATGAGCATTGGATTGTCACTTATGAAATGGATCTAACGACAAGATGGAAGCAGGTCTTGAGCGACCGTTGGATGATGAGATGGATCCAATCTGACGGCCAGGAGCTGAGGCGGGCTTGGATCTTGATATGGGAGTGGGATGGACTTTGGGCCTTGGGTATGCCAAGCCCATATCTTCTTTAAGAACAATTCTTCCTTGTTAAGCCCATTTCTAGCCTTTTGGTCTTGTGCACAACATTCCTCGCGGCTTCCTTGCGTGATTCCTATCGGCTTCCACCACTTTTCTGCTCTTTTCGCTCCGTAATTCCATCCAAACTTTATTTAGAACCTAAAAATACAAAATTAATTAATAAAAATATTTATTCTTGAAAACAATGAAAATACAGAATATGGGATAAAATGGAGAATTAGAGCACAAAAGATGAGTTAATTGCCAACAAAAAGATATAGAAATATGCACTTTTTAGCACTCATCAAATACCCCCAAACCTGAATTTTACTTGTCCTCAAGTAAAACAAAACTAAGGAAATCCTACTTATACCACTGTCGCTGGTCTCTCGAATGCATTTAGCGTATGCACTAAGCCTTTTAAACCACTAAGTGTCCCTAGTGGACGAGTGAAGTCTCGTGAAGGTTTGCTTAGAACGTACCTACAAAGTTCTAGGTCAAAATATAAGCTCAGATTCCATCAAATGTGACATGTGCAAGACAGTTTAAGCTCACAACAAAATGGAGATGTCAATCTAGCTATCTAAGGCACAATCCTAGCACTGATAACAAAAAAAGACATGTGATAAGAGTGTAAAGTGTATCTACACATGTGTCAAGAATGACCTGAAGTTATGACTACTAATCACCAAGAGATAGTTTTTAGGCTAAGAACCGAATTCTAAGCCAAGCTAGCTGTCCGGCTTTACGAGAATTGTGAATGTTCACCCAATGAGTTGGTGATATTTCAGTTTACCCGTGTTATACATCGATGGCTGCACCCTCCTTGCTTATTACAAGACTATTTACAACAAAAAGATGACTCTTTACATGACTCTTATTTACATTGATTACTCTCTTTTATTTTTGGAACAAGAGAGAACTATTGTCTTTAACATGACAAAACATGGAATAAATAAATACTTGATTTTTTGTTTTTATTTTTTTTTTCAAGAAAAAACTTTGATCTTTACAACATAGTGACACTTTTGATACATGAACAAAAAGAAAAACATAATTACATGACTCTTAGCAAGAGGTGGCCCTTATCGAATGCATCCGGTCAAATTCTATGGTTGCTTTTCTTAACGTATCCTCCAACTTCTATCCCAGCCAACCAAAGAACAAGCTAGTCAAGTCTAATTCAGTATTCTAAAGTGATTGGCAATCTAACTTCCTATCAAACACCTTGAAGATCGAGGCTATACATGTATTGGTAGATCGTGCGCGTGCAAGTTTCTTATCGCTATGTGAATTGTGCTAGAATCAGGGTGCCTAAATATCTAGACTAAGACTCCTAATAATTACATATTTGCACAAGAGTCAACATTTCAAGGTAAATGAGCTCCATTTTTATGTTTTTTTTCAATTTTTAATTTTTTATTTTCATTTTTCATTTTTTTTTCAAAAAGAAGGAGTTCTTGTTTTCAATTATGGCATATTATCAAAGTACCTACTTTTCACCCCCAAACCTAAACTAAACATTGTCCTCAATGTTTCAAAATATGAACAAAATTATAATACAACATATGAAGAGGATCATGTTGAGTAGAGAAAAAGGAAAGAGAATACCCGATTTCGGCGAAAGCAAGATTAGAACTCCGTTATTCAAGGAAAAAAATCCAACATATTTCAGCCGAGATCATATTGGATTAGCAAAATATATACAAAAGGAACAAAAGGGTTTTAAGAAATTTTATCTACTGGATTATATACAAAAAATTCACCATACACTAACAATCTAAAGAGTTGAGGATCAACCCAAAAGACAAAGTGTAGAGGTTTCAACAGCTTCACACAAATATAACAGGAAAGAAACGCAAGGGAAACTGTGAAACAAAATGAGCTACCCCCAAACCTGGATTTTTCAACGGATAAAATTTTGGAAACAAAATCTCGCAGTTTTGGGGGTTCATCATGCACAAGGTCTAGCTCAAAGTGAACTGTGCTAGGGACGGGCAAACATGCTAATTCCAACTGTGGTTCCTCAAATGTATTATACTTAGAAGCAAAATAGTCCAAGAGGACTTGGGAAGCACACAGTTCCAAACCTAGATTAGGGACTCTCAGAAAAGTCGGTTTGACAATATGGGTACAGACCAAATCTAGGTTGGGTGGAAGGCCATCAGATTGTGACTTATGTAGGAAGATAGGCACATCATTATTAATCACATCAACATCTCCTAATTCTTCTACACGTGTCACAACATGCTCACAATCATCAAACACATTGGCAAGATCATAATCAGAGTCATCAACATCATCAACAAATTTATCCTCATGCATCGGAAAATCAGGAGAAATATCACAATGTGACCTAGGTAGAGAATCAGACACATCAAATATATTTTCATGCATATTAGCATTAGTGTCTACAGAAGATTCAACTATTCCTATGTCATGCTCATCTTCGCAGAATAATTGTACGAATCCCATGTCAATGTCAAAATCATATGAATTACAATGAGTATTAGAAAAAACAACATTCATGAAGGTCGAGGGAGAGAAGCCATATGTTATTGAACCAACAGGTTCCACAATATTTTCATGTTCTTCTAACATATCATCATAATCACCATAATTATCATCATGGTAGCATGCATATTGGTCCTCATTAACAGTGGTGGTGTCATTAGTCGATTCATGTTCCTCTAAATTAGGTTCATATTCAACATAATTTACATGAATGGGACTAGACACTTCATTAGGGACAACATACATTTCCTCATGATTTTCCTCCTTTTGTAGGTGAAGCAAAATATGATCTAAATATGCCTGAATTCGTGATGTAGATCTATCGAAGTTTTGCTCACTGAGTGCTTCTATGGTGGAGTCTAAATTCATGGGAGTACAAAATTCTTCATGTTAAAATTGTGGTGATTGGTACATGTGTGCATGGTCATTAGGGTTTACAAAATATTGATCGCAACCCTCAAAGGATTGATTATGGTCCCAATGACTACCATTCTCACAATTTATGGGTATTTCATACCTTGGATTTTCTCTAGATTGCCTAAAATTATGCAAAATATGACAATTCTCAACAGGGTGGTCTAAACTACCACATGCGGGACATGCATAGATTTCAGGTTGCCTAAGAAAATTAGATGTGACAGATTCCTCATGTGATTGCATTTCTAAAGCTGTGATTCGAGCTTCTAATTGATCGATCAGTGATGATTGTGTGAGTGAGGCACTAGCAAAATGTTCATTTTCACGTTGTGATGAATGATGCATGTGTGAATAGTTATTAGGGTTCATGTATTGAGGCTCGGGACTTTGAAAATGTCCATAATAATTCCTATAACTATTGACATCATGGTCTATGGGAGGTTCATAACGTGGAGTATGTCCATACGCAAGTTCTCTAAGGGATTTGTTGTATTCCCCAACTGTAGACCAAGATCTAGACATGATTTGGCTCAAAAGCTAAGTAACTATGTTACAAAGCCCAAAATTTGGTTTTTAATGGGTTTGGATTTTTGGGAAAAATTTGGTTTTTTAATTGGGAGCAAAAATTTTGGTTTTAGTATTGGGAGCAAGCCCACATTGGTGGGAGAAATTGCTTTGCCAAGGGAAGGTGAACAAGCCCACAATGTGTATGCAAACTGAAGCCCAATGTAGCTTTTGAGATAGCCTAATTGTTGCTTGTTTGGTCTGCGGCCCAGTCGGGCTTTTAAAAGTTCAGTTTTTCTAATTTAAAACTACAGGCCCAAATCAATCTAACACCACAAGCCCACAAGCAATTAAACAAACAAGCTCACAAGAAATCAATTACAAACCCAACAGAAAAATGGAAAAAATTATTACAAGCCCACAAATTAAAAATGGAAGCCCAGAGGTTGGGTTCTCTTAATGGGTTTAGGCTTACTTGCTTAAGCACAGCCCAGCTGCTCAGTTTGGTTGCAAAAGCCTAGTTGGGCTTTGGATCATCCTAAGCTTTTGTCTTTGTTGAGGCCCAGTTGGGCTTGGCTCAACTTGTTAAGCTTGGCAGCAACTTCAGCAGGCCCAGTTGGTCTTGTGATTTTCTCCTCAGCAGCACAGTAGCACCAGGAACAGCAGGGCTACACAGCACTCAGCAGCAACAGCACAGCAGCAGTCTTGGCAGCAGCAGAGGCTGGCAGCAGCAACAGGAACAGGGAACAACAACAGGAGTACAGCAGCAACAGCAACAACACCAGGCATCCAGCAACAGCAGGAGCCACAACAGCTCAGGTTGGCAGCATCACCAAGGGTTGAGCACAGGTAAAGCAGCAACAGGTCCTTGGCAAGCAACAGGTCAGTTGGAGAAGGCACCTGTTACTCAACAGAGTTATCAGTTAAGAGCAAGCTACAAAGAACAGGAAAATTACACTAAATGCTCATGCAGGAATGCAATGCAAATATGAATATGCAAGTTATGATGCAGAAATGTAAGCAAGAAAACAACTTCAACACAGCACCAGTCCCCGGCAGCGGCGCCAAAAACTTGGTAGGTTTTTAAGAAATCCTACAACTACACCTGCAAGTATACAGGGTCGAATGTAGCTAGTGATGGGAAGAAAGGGAAAGTCCTCAGGGACTTGGAGGGTGCAAATGTTGTTTCTACTTTTCTAGTGACAGTGGGAATGAATTTTGTGTTGTGTTGAAACACAACTGAGCTGTTTTGGTATGTGACTGAAATAGTGACAGAAAGTAAAGGTAACAGTGGCAGGGTACTATGGCTTCAAATCCACCATTTTACCTATGCTAAGGCAATCTCAGTTCAATACTGCTCTTGTCCCTTGTTAGTTATCAGTCATCTTCTAGGCTTTCTGACTAACTAGATGGCAGTGGAGGTTCTATGCCTGCTGCTCATCAAAGGGTTGGGTTATAAAGGAGGCTAAAGGCACTAAGATAATTCTAAACCTTGTGATAGTTGGGTCTCTCACACTGCAACTACCCGCAGAGAAGCCACTTAGGTGTTTTAACAACCTAAAGGATGTTCTAATCACAACTAAAGTGCTTTGATTAAGACTATCCTAAACATTTCAGCACAACAAGCACAATATCTAGATTGGATTAAATTAGCAGAAGCATCATGATTTCATCTCCCCCTTAGCAATTAAACTAGAACATGATGAATTTGATGAAACAACTGAAGATTAAAATGAACTGATATTGAAAACAAAATTAACAGTTGAGGTCCTGGCTATTCCAGGCCTCTTGGTGGTGCTCTGGCTAATCCATGCATATCTTTAACACAACACACAAGCCTTCTATTTATACCCAAAATTAGGGTTTACAATTTTCCCCCAAATTCAAAACAGGGCAGTTAGGGTTTCTGATTTCTCACCTAATTAGATGGGACAATTGCTCCATCTCTTCGACCCACTCTTATTCTGCTCTTCCTGCTCCTCTTCATGCCTTCCAATTACGTCTATAGACTCACCTATTTCATCAATTTCTCACCTAGGGTTTCAGGGAGAGGTGAGGTGAGAAATCGATGAAATAGATGGCTAGAGAAATAGGGTGATGATGGGTTTTAGTGGTTGGGGTGGTGATGATTTGATTTCTCGATCTCTGCTCGAGTTGGTGGAGGCAGCAGGAGAAGGTGGTGGGAATGGTGGTTGCAGAGGAGGTGAGGGAGAGAAGAACGAAGAGAGTTCGATGGGAGAAGAGAGAAGGGAGTGTTTGGTTGGGTTCTGTTTTGGGTGAAATAGGGTTAGGTATTGTGGTGTTGAGCGGGTGCAGAAAATTTTGATGAACAGCGAAGATGAGCGTTGGATTGTCACTTATAAAATGGATCTAACGACAAGATGGAAGCAGGTCTTGAGCGACCGTTGGATGATGAGATGGATCCAATCTGACGGCCAGGAGCTGAGGCGGGCTTGGATCTTGATATGGGAGTGGGATGGACTTTGGGCCTTGGGTATGCCAAGCCCATATCTTCTTTAAGAACAATTCTTCCTTGTTAAGCCCATTTCTAGCCTTTTGGTCTTGTGCACAACATTCCTCGCGGCTTCCTTGCGTGATTCCTATCGGCTTCCACCACTGTTCTGCTCTTTTCCGCTCCGTAATTCCATCCAAACTTTATTTAGAACCTAAAAATACAAAATTAATTAAGAAAAGTATTTATTCTTGAAAACAATGAAAATACAGAATATGGGATAAAATGGAGAATTAGAGCACAAAAGATGAGTTAATTGCCAACAAAAAGATATAGAAATATGCACTTTTTAGCACTCATCAAATACCCCCAAACCTGAATTTTACTTGTCCTCAAGTAAAACAAAACTAAGGAAATCCTACCTATACCACTGTCGCTGGTCTCTCGAATGCATTTAGCGTATGAACTAAGCCTTTTAAACCACTAAGTGTCCCTAGTGGACGAGTTGAAGTCTCGTGAAGGTTTGCTTAGAACGTACCTACAAAGTTCTAGGTCAAAATATAAGCTCAGATTCCATCAAATGTGACATGTGCAAAACAGTTTAAGCTCACAACAAAATGGAGATGTCAATCTAGCTATCGAAGGCACAATCCTAGCACTGATAACAAAAAAAAGACATGTGATAAGAGTGTAAAGTGTATCTACACATGTGTAAGTTATGACTACTAATCACCAAGAGATAGTTTCTCAGGCTAAGAACTGAGGTCGAAATCTAGCTAGCTGTCCGGACTTTACGAGAATTGTGAATGAGTTGGAGGTATTTCACAATTACTCGCGTTGTACATCAATGGCATACACCCTCCTTGCTTATTACAATGAAACAACAAAATGACTCTTTACATGACTCTTATTTACATTGACTATTCTCTTTTTATTTTTGGAACAAGAGATGATGGAATTGATAAATACTTGATTTTTTTGGAAACACTTTTGATACATGTACAAAAGGAAACAAAAGATTACATGACACTTTGCAAGAGGTAGCCCTTTTTGATGCACCCAGTTAAATTCGATGGTTGTCTTTCTTAATGTAACCTCCACCTTCTATCCCAACCAACCAAAGAACAAGCTAGTCAAGTTTCGTTCAGTATTCTAAAGTGATTGGCAATCGTAACTTCCTATCAAACACCTTGAAGATCGAGGCCATACATGTATTGGTAGATCGTGCGCGTGCAAATTTCTTATCACTATGTGAATTGTGCTAGAATCAGGGTGCCTAAATATCTAGACTAAGACTCCTAATAAAAATACATATTTGCACAAGAGTCAACATTTCAAGGTAAATGAGCTCCATTTTTTTATGATTTTTTAATTTTTTATTTTGATTTTTCATTTTTTTCAAAAAGAAGGAGTTCTTGTTTTCAATTATGGCATATTATCAAAGTATCTACTTTTCACCCCCAAACCTAAACTAAACATTGTCCTCAATGTTTCAAAATATGGAAAGAATTATAATACAACATATGAAGAGGATCATGTTGAGTAGAGAAAAAGGAAAGAGAATACCCGATTTCGGCGAAAGCAATATTAGAACTCCGTTATTCAAGGCAAAAAATCCATCATATGTCAGCCGAGATCATATTGGATTAGCAAAATATATACAAAAGGAACAAAAGGGTTTTAAGAAATTTTATCTACTGGATTATATACAAAAAATTCACCATACACTAACAATCTAAAGAGTTGAGGATCAACCCAAAAGACAAAGTGTAGAGGTTTCAACAGCTTCACACAATAATAATATGGTAGGCATGCAAGTGAAGCTTTGAAACAAAATGAGCTACCCCCAAACCTGGATTTTACAGAAGATATAATTTTGAAAACAAAATCGCGCAGTTTCGGGGGTTCATCATGCACAAGGTCTAGCTCGAAATGAACTGTGCTAGGGACGGGCAAACATGCTAATTCCAACTGTGGTTCCTCAAATGTATTATACTTAGAAGCAAAATAGTCCAAGAGGACTTGGGAAGCACACAGTTCCAAACCTAGATTAGGGACTCTCAGAAAAGTCGGTTTGACAATATGGGTACAGACCAAATCTAGGTTGGGTGGAAGGCCATCAGATTGTGACTTATGTAGGAAGATAGGCACATCATTATTAATCACATCAACATCTCCTAATTCTTCTACACGTGTCACAACATGCTCACAATCATCAAACACATTGGCAAGATCATAATCAGAGTCATCAACATCATCAACAAATTTATCCTCATGCATCGGAAAATCAGGAGAAATATCACAATGTGACCTAGGTAGAGAATCAGACACATCAAATATATTTTCATGCATATTAGCATTAGTGTCTACAGAAGATTCAACTATTCCTATGTCATGCTCATCTTCGCAGAATAATTGTACGAATCCCATGTCAATGTCAAAATCATATGAATTACAATGAGTATTAGAAAAAACAACATTCATGAAGGTCGAGGGAGAGAAGCCATATGTTATTGAACCAACAGGTTCCACAATATTTTCATGTTCTTCTAACATATCATCATAATCACCATAATTATCATCATGGTAGCATGCATATTGGTCCTCATTAACAGTGGTGGTGTCATTAGTCGATTCATGTTCCTCTAAATTAGGTTCATATTCAACATAATTTACATGAATGGGACTAGACACTTCATTAGGGACAACATACATTTCCTCATGATTTTCCTCCTTTTGTAGGTGAAGCAAAATATGATCTAAATATGCCTGAATTCGTGATGTAGATCTATCGAAGTTTTGCTCACTGAGTGCTTCTATGGTGGAGTCTAAATTCATGGGAGTACAAAATTCTTCATGTTAAAATTGTGGTGATTGGTACATGTGTGCATGGTCATTAGGGTTTACAAAATATTGATCGCAACCCTCAAAGGATTGATTATGGTCCCAATGACTACCATTCTCACAATTTATGGGTATTTCATACCTTGGATTTTCTCTAGATTGCCTAAAATTATGCAAAATATGACAATTCTCAACAGGGTGGTCTAAACTACCACATGCGGGACATGCATAGATTTCAGGTTGCCTAAGAAAATTAGATGTGACAGATTCCTCATGTGATTGCATTTCTAAAGCTGTGATTCGAGCTTCTAATTGATCGATCAGTGATGATTGTGTGAGTGAGGCACTAGCAAAATGTTCATTTTCACGTTGTGATGAATGATGCATGTGTGAATAGTTATTAGGGTTCATGTATTGAGGCTCGGGACTTTGAAAATGTCCATAATAATTCCTATAACTATTGACATCATGGTCTATGGGAGGTTCATAACGTTGAGTATGTCCATACGCAAGTTCTCTAAGGGATTTGTTGTATTCCCCAACTGTAGACCAAGATCTAGACATGATTTGGCTCAAAAGCTAAGTAACTATGTTACAAAGCCCAAAATTTGGTTTTTAATGGGTTTGGATTTTTGGGAAAAATTTGGTTTTTTTAATTGGGAGCAAAAATTTTGGTTTTAGTATTGGGAGCAAGCCCACATTGGTGGGAGAAATTGCTTTGCCAAGGGAAGGTGAACAATCCCACAATGTGTATGCAAACTGAAGCCCAATGTAGCTTTTGAGATAGCCCAATTGTTGCTTGTTTGGTATGCGGCCCAGTTGGGCTTTTAAAAGTTCAGTTTTTCTAATTTAAAACTACAGGCCCAAATCAATCTAACACCACAAGCCCACAAGCAATTAAACAAATAAGCCCACAAGAAATTAATTACAAACCCAACAGAAAAATGGAAAAAATTATTACAAGCCCACAAATTAAAAATGGAAGCCCACAGGTTGGGTTCTCTTAATGGGTTTAGGCTTACTTGCTTAAGCACAGCCCAGCTGCTCAGTTTGGTTGCAAAAGCCCAGTTGGGCTTTGGATCATCCTAAGCTTTTGTCTTTGTTCAGGCCCAGTTGGGCTTGGCTCAACTTGTTAAGCTTGGAGCAACTTCAGCAGGCCCAGTTGGGCTTGTGATTTTCTCCTCAGCAGCACAGTAGCACCAGCAACAGCAGGGCTACACAGCACTCAGCAGCAGCAACATGCAGCAGCACAGCAGAAGCAGCACAGCAGCACAACAGCAGTCTTGGCAGCAGCAGAGGCTGGCAGCAGCAACAGGAACAGGGTCGAAAGCCTACAACTACACCTGCAAGTATACAGGGTCGGATGTATCTAGTGATGGGAAGAAAGGGAAAGTCCTCAGGGACTTGGAGGGTGCAAATGTTGTTTCTACTTTTCTAGTGACAGTGGGAATGAATTTTGTGTTGTGTTGAAACACAACTGAGCTGTTTTGGTATGTGACTGAAATAGTGACAGAAAGTAAAGGTAACAGTGGCAGGGTACTAAGGCTTCAAATCCACCATTTTACCTATGCTAAGGCAATCTCAGTTCAATACTGCTCTTGTCCCTTGTTAGTTATCAGTCAGCTTCTAGGCTTTCTGACTAACTAGATGGCAGTGGAGGTTCTATGCCTGCTGCTCATCAAAGGGTTGGTTTAGAAAGGAGGCTAAAGGCACTAAGATAATTCTAAACCTTGTGATAGTTGGGTCTCTCACACTGCAACTACCCGCAGAGAAGCCACTTAGGTGTTTTAACAACCTAAAGGATGTTCTAATCACAACTAAAGTGCTTTGATTAAGACTATCCTAAACATTTCAGCACAACAAGCACAATATCTAGATTGGATTAAATTAGCAGAAGCATCATGATTTCATCTCCCCCTTAGCAATTAAACTAGAACATGATGAATTTGATGAAACAACTGAAGATTAAAATGAACTGATATTGAAAACAAAATTAACAGTTGAGGTCCTGGCTATTCCAGGCCTCTTGGTGGTGCTCTGGCTAATCCAGGCATATCTTTAACACAACACACAAGCCTTCTATTTATACCCAAAATTAGGGTTTACAATTTTCCCCCAAATTCAAAACAGGGCAGTTAGGGTTTCTGATTTCTCACCTAATTAGATGGGACAATTGCTCCATCTCTTCGACCCACTCTTCTTCTGCTCTTCCTGCTCCTCTTCATGCCTTCCAATTACGTCTATAGACTCACCTATTTCATCAATTTCTCACCTAGGGTTTCAGGGAGAGGTGAGGTGAGAAATCGATGAAATAGATGGCTAGAGAAATAGGGTGATGATAGGTTTTAGTGGTTGGGGTGGTGATGATTTGATTTCTCGATCTCTTCTCGAGTTGGTGGAGGCAGCAGGAGAAGGTGGTGGGAATGGTGGTTGCAGAGGAGGTGAGGGAGAGAAGAACGAAGAGAGTTCGATGGGAGAAGAGAGAAGGGAGTGTTTGGTTGGGTTCTGTTTTGGGAGAAATAGGGTTAGGTATTGTGGTGTTGAGCGGGTGCAGAAAATTTTGATGAACAACGAAGATGAGCGTTGGATTGTCACTTATGAAATGGATCTAACGACAAGATGGAAGCAGGTCTTGAGCGACCGTTGGATAATGAGATGGATCCAATCTGACGGCCAGGAGCTGAGGCGGGCTTGGATCTTGATATGGGAGTGGGATGGACTTTGGGCCTTGGGTATGCCAAGCCCATATCTTCTTTAAGAACAATTCTTCCTTGTTAAGCCCATTTCTAGCCTTTTGGTCTTGTGCACAACATTCCTCGCGGCTTCCTTGCGTGATTCCTATCGGCTTCCACCACTTTTTTGCTCTTTTCCGCTCCGTAATTCCATCCAAACTTTATTTAGAACCTAAAAATACAAAATTAATTAAGAAAAGTATTTATTCTTGAAAACAATGAAAATACAGAATATGGGATAAAATGGAGAATTAGAGCACAAAAGATGAGTTAATTGCCAACAAAAAGATATAGAAATATGCACTTTTTAGCACTCATCAAATACCCCCAAACCTGAATTTTACTTGTCCTCAAGTAAAACAAAACTAAGGAAATCCTACCTATACCACTGTCGCTGGTCTCTCGAATGCATTTAGCGAATGCAATAAGCCTTTTAAACCACTAAGTGTCCCTAGTGGACGAGTGAAGTCTCGTGAAGGTTTGCTTAGAACGTACCTACAAAGTTCTAGGACAAAATATAAGCTCATATTCCATCAAATGTGACATGTGCAAGACAGTTTAAGCTCACAACAAAATGGAGATGTCAATCTAGCTATCAAAGGCACAATCCTAGCACTGATAACAAATAAAGACATGTGATAAGAGTGTAAAGTGTATCTACACATGTGTAAAGAAAGATCGGATGTTATGACTACTAATCACCAAGAGATAGTTTCTCAGGCTAAGAACCAAGGTCGAAATCTAGCTAGCTGTCCGGACTTTACGAGAATTGTGAATGAGTTGGAGGTATTTCACAATTACTCGCGTTGTACATCAATGGCATACACCCTCCTTGCTTATTACAATGAAACAACAAAATGACTATTTACATGACTCTTATTTACATTGACTACTCTCTTTTTATTTTTGGAACAAGAGATGATGAAATTGATAAATACTTGATTTTTTTTGTATTTTTCTGATATTTTTTTTTTCTTCTGAATATATACATCGTTTTTTTTTTTTTTGATTGATAAGGAAACACTTTTGATACATATACAAAAGGAAACAAAATATTACATGACACTTTGCAAGAGGTAGCCCTTTTTGATGCACCCAGTTAAATTCGATGGTTGTCTTTCTTAATGTAACCTCCACCTTCTATCCCAACCAACCAAAGAACAAGCTAGTCAAGTTTCGTTCAGTATTCTAAAGTGATTGGCAATCGTAACTTCCTATCAAACACCTTGAAGATCGAGGCCATACATGTATTGGTAGATCATGCGCGTGCAAATTTCTTATCACTATGTGAATTGTGCTAGAATCAGGGTGCCTAAATATCTAGACTAAGACTCCTAATAATTACATATTTGCACAAGAGTCAACATTTCAAGGTAAATGAGCTCCATTTTTATGATTTTTCATTTTTTAATTTTTTTGAATTTTGATTTTTTAAATTTTTTTGGAATTTTTCACTTTTTTCAAAAAGAAGAAGGAGTTCGTTTCTAATTATAGCATATTATCGTGGTATCTACTCTATACCCCCAAACCTAAACTAAACATTGTCCTCAATGTTTCAAAATATGGAAAGAATTAAAATGCAACATATGGAAAGGGACATGCTGAGTAGAGTAAAAGGAGAGAGAATACCCGATTTTGGCGAAAGCAGAATTAAAACTCCGTTATTCAAGGCAAAAATCCAACATATTTCAGCCGAGATCATATTGGATTAGCAAAATATATACAAAAGGAACAAAAGGGTTTTTAAGAAATTTTATCTACTGGATTATATACAAAAAAATCACCATACACTAACAATCTAAAGAGTTGAGGATCAACCCAAAAGAAAAAGTGTAGAGACAAAAACTTGGCAGGCCTGGAAAAGGGTATAGAAATTTTATCCCCGGGCCAAAAACTTGGTGGGCCCGGAGATATGTATAAAATGAAGCGCAATGAAAACGGGGGCCTACAGTAATACCGCAAGTGCACGGTCGTCAGTTGTAGCTCGTGCAAGTACGGGTCGATCCACAGAGATCGGGTGTGTTTTGGAGTGTTTAGCTAATTGGGTTCCTAAATTGCTATTGGGCTATGAATCCTTTTGGCTTAAATTGGGCTTTGAGTGCTAATGGGTTTGATAATAATAAAATGAACTGAGCTTGGGCTCAGTTGGTCTTTGAAATGAAAATGGGCTTTGGCCTTAAACTTAGGCTTTTGATTAAGCCTGAATTGGATTGGGCCTTAATAATGAACTTGGGCTTTGGTTTTGGTCTTCTGAGGAGCCCAAGTTGTACTCTGGGCTTGAGTGCACAGCAGAGCAGATGCAAGCAGTAGCAGATGGGGCTAACAACAGTGCTGCAACAAGGGAAAACAACAGCTGCAACAAGGAATGGCAGCAGGAGAGGAAGCAGTGCAGCAGTGGTGCAGCAGCAGACAACAACAAGGGAAGGAAACAATGCAATGCAGCAGTGCAATGCAGCAAGGCAAGAGATGCAATCAACAGGACAAAAGCAACAGGGAAGAAACAACAGGGCAAAAGCAACAGGGAAGAAACAACAGGGCAGTGGAATAAGAGAAGCAAAAGAGTTGCAGTGAAGCAAAGATAATGCAATAAAGAAAATAGCTAACAAAATAAACAAAAGGAAACACAAACAGGGTAACACATGGCAAAAGCAAAGAACAAAACAAGATGAACCAAGGCCTAAGGCCAAGGGCAGGGATGTGAATGAAACTAAAATGAGCAAAGCTAAGGCAAGAATACAGGCATTCTAAAAGAATGGGAAGAGAATTAGCTTGCTATGAGCACTAATTTCTCCCAATGCTCAATCAACAGTGCAACCTAAGCATACACAAGGAATGGCAAGATAATCAGCTTGCTATGAGCACTGATTTCTTCCATTGCACAATCAAATCAAAGCTTCAAATGTATCTAGCCTAGCATTACATCAAATGTGACAGCAAATTAAACACAACAGTAAACATTACATGACAATGAGCAACAACAGTGAACTAACATGACAAATTAAAAGTGAACTAACACATAAACAAGAACAACACATGTTAACAGAACACATGCAACAGGATATGAAAACAAGAAATTAAAACATACACATTTAACATATGCAGTGAAATTGAACAGAAAATAACATTGGCAGAACATGAACTGAAATTTAACTGAAACATGAACATTTAACAGAACTTGAAAGTTCTGGATGCAGGCTAATCCAAGCATCTTAACAGGAGAATAACAAATTTAACATATGCAGTGAAATTAGAATTGAAACATAACAGGGAATTAAAATTGAAACCCTAAAATTAAACAGTTGAAATTGAAGTTAAAAATTAAACCTAAACTAACCCAATTTTGGGGGAACCTCGGCTAGCCCAAGAACACCTTCTACACATACAACACCCCCTCTATTTATACCCAAAAATGAAGAACCCTAATTTACGAAACCCTAATTTTCAACAGTGACCTAGGGATCGATTTTGTAACCTGATTTGATGTGATGAGACCATTCCATCTTCGACCCATGCTTCCACTTGTTCTCCTGTATCACCTCCATGCATCAATTGCTTCTCTAGCACACGTTAATCCATCAACCCATAACCTAGGGTTTAGGTTAGGTAATAAGTTGATGGGATAAAGGGCTAGAATGATGGGGGAAGCTTTCAATCACGTGTAGGATGATGACGGAGGTGGTATGGTGGTGTCAGGGTTGGTGGAGCAGGTGGCGGAGCTGGTGGTGGTGGCAGCGAGTTGGTGGAGCAGGTGGAAGGGGAAGGCTCTGCTGTGGAGAAGTGATGGAGGAGAGGTCGACTGTTTTGGGAAGAAGGGTATTAGGTATTTGGGTATTAAGGTGTGAGGCAGGGATAAAGATTTTGATGTTCCGCGAAGCTTAGCCGTGGGATGTGGAGCTGGTAGGTAGATCGGACGGTGATGCGGAGGCAAGCGAGGAGCGACCGTCGGATGAATGGATACAACGAAACGAACGGTGCTAGATTAGGTTAGGTGCTGTAGTGTAAGGCGGAGATATCAAACTTTGATGAACAGCAAGGGAGCAACCGTTGGATTCAACTACCATCTAATCTGAAGGCTTGGAATTTCAGCGCTGTGGTGCTTGGCAGAGACTTCAGATTTTGATGCTCTATGAAGGAGCGACCGTCGGATGCTTCTGAGAACTGATCTGATGGCTGAGAACGGAGGCGTTTTTGTGTGTAGAAAATGAGGTTGTGCGCACCATTCTTCGCGGTTTCCTTGCGTAATTTCTCCCGGCTTTTCACTACTTTTCTGCTCTTTTTGCTCCGCAAGTCATCCAGACTTTATTTATTACCTAAAAATGCAAAATTAATTAATAAAAATATTTATTCTTGAAAACAATGAAAATACAGAATATGGGATAAAATGTAGAATTAATGCACAAAAGATGAGTTAAATGCGAACAAAAAGGGATAAATATATACAATATTTGGCACTCATCAAATACCCCCAAACCTGAATTTTACTTGTCCTCAAGTAAAACAAAACTAAGGAAATCCTAACTATACCACTGTCGCTGGTCTCTCGAATGCATTTAGTGTATGCACTAAGCCTTTTAAACCACTAAGTGTCCCTAGTGGACGAGTGAAGTCTCGTGAAGGTTTGCTTAGAACGTACCTACAAAGTTCTAGGACAAAATATAAGCTCATATTCCATCAAATGTGACATGTGCAAGACAGTTTAAGCTCACAGCAAAATGGAGATGTCAATCTAGCTATCAAAGGCACAATCCTAGCACTGATAACAAATAAAGACACGTGATAAGAGTGTAAAGTGTATCTACACATGTGTAAAGAAAGATCGGATGTTATGACTACTAATCACCAAGAGATAGTTTCTCAGGCTAAGAACCAAGGTCGAAATCTAGCTAGCTGTCCGGACTTTACGAGAATTGTGAATGAGTTGGAGGTATTTCACAATTACTCGCGTTGTACATCAATGGCATGCACCCTTC